>NC_091313.1:17711595-17746595 GCF_038502225.1 Cherax quadricarinatus
CTATCAAACACGCTCACACATGCCTGCTGGAAGTCCAAGCCCCTCGCACACTAAACCTCCTTTACCCCCTCCCTCCAACCTTTCCTAGGCCGACCCCTACCCCGCCTTCCTTCCACTACAGACTGATACACTCTTGAAGTCATTCTGTTTCTCATGTATTTAAGTGTACCGCTGTCTGGTGTTGGAACACTGGGATCACCTCAGCATGGGTGATAGATCACTTTAGCATGGGCTAATAGATCACCTAGGCATGGGCTAATAGATCACCTTAACATGGGCTAATAGATCACCTTAGCATGGGCTAATAGATCACCTTAGCATGGGCTAATAGATCACCTTAGCATGGGCTAATAGATCACCTTAGCATGGGCTAATAGATCACCTTAGCATGGGCTAATAGATCACCTTAGCATGGGCTAATAGATCACCTTAGCATGGGCAAATAGATCACCTTAGCATGGGCTAATAGATCACCTTTGCATGGGCTAATAGATCACTTTAGCATGGGCTAATAAATCAACTTAGCATGGGCTAATAGATCACCTTAGCATGGGCTAATAGATCACCTTAGCATGGGCTAATAGATCACCTTAGTATGGGCTAATAGATCACCTTTGCATGGGCTAATAGATCACTTTAGCATGGGCTAATAGATCAACTTAGCATGGGCTAATAGATCACCTTAGCATGGGTGATAGATCACCTTAGCATGGGCTAATAAGTCACCTTAGCAAGGGCTAATAGATCACCTTAGCATGGGTGATAGGTCACCTTAGCATGGGCTAATAGATCACCTTAGCATGGGCTAATAGATCATCTTAGCATGGGCTAATAGGTCACCTTAGCATGGGCTAATAGATCACCTTAGCATGGGCTAATAGATCACCTTAGCATGGGTGATAGATCACCTTAGCATGAGCTAATAGGTCAACTTAATGGGGGTAATAGATCAACTTAGCATGGGGGTAATAGACCAACTTAACATGGACTATTAGATTAACTTAGCGTGGGTTAATAGATCTACACTAGTCCTTCACTGTTCTTAGTTTGTCTTTAATAGCTGCATCTAGATTCAAACATTACCACTTCTATTTTCGAAAATAATGGCTCATTAGTATTGGTAGTCTGGCGTCTGAATGAAAACATATAGCAGGACACACTTATCTCAGGACAACGTTTCGCTCTAAAGGTAGGGAAATGGTCCTCAGTAAAAGCTTGTACTGATGTTTGTGTCTCGGTTTTCATGCCTGTTAGCCAGCAGTGTAATCTTCGACTCTGTCTCTCTCTCTCTCTCTCTCTCTCTCTCGCCTGATCTTTTATAGTTCCACACTCGACGTGGATATCCGGGTCTTAGCCTGTTCCTTCTATGTAGCATCCCAATCGACATATGTTTACGATTCTCATTCATTTCCTCCATTACTCGGGGGTTCTTAACAAACGAGTAACGGAGTGTGTTCTCATCCACCTCGCACACCTCTAACCTTTGACACATTCTTACCCTCAACATCCCTAGCCACAGAAATGGGACACAGGAAGAAGGGAACACAACTGGAAGTTTAAAATTTAGATGTGTCATGGTGATGTTAGAAAGTGTTTCTTTAACGTTGGAGTTGTCAGGAAGTGGAACAATCTGGAGAGTGAAGTATTAGAGGCAGGATCCATACATAGCTTTAAGAAGAGGTATGATAAGGCTCTTGGAGCGGGGAGAGAGTGACCTAGTAGCGACTAGCGAAGAGGCGGGGCCAGGAGCTGTGAGTCGACCCTTGTAACCACATGTAGGTGAGTACATATAGGTAAGTATATATAGGTGAGTACAGTGCTGTGTGACCCATACGGGTTTAACTGTTAAAATTATTATATTAAATTATGAAATCCTCTAATGGGCTTAGGGATGGATTTCACTATTACTGGGGTGTCCGCAGAGAAGCTTGCAGTGTGGTTGACCATACGGTATTTTAAAAAGGATTATGATATTTTAAAATGTTATGTATTAGTTTTTCTTAGGAATGATAATGTAATTTTACTGACTGTGAGGTTTCAGTGCATTTGTATGTTCTGTGCGATATTTAATCGCGTAGACTTATGAATAACCTTTCGAACCCAGCGCTCTGTAATTTTTCACAAATCTTTGCTTAGGTAGCACCATCTTTCTGCAGCATCGTCTTTCTGCATCATCATCTTTCTACAGTACCGTGTTTCTGGATCATCATCTTTCTGCAGCATCATTTTCCTACAGCGCCGTCTTTCAGATCTCCTTCACTGCCCTGACGGGGTCGCTACCAAGTCCTTCCATAGTCAAGAGTACTGTCATACTGTCCCGAGGCGACCAGAGGCTTGATCTCTTTGTAAGCTACACAAGGCATATAATCTTCCGAGAACTCTCCCCCAGTCAATAATTTTAAGCTTTGAGCGTTAACCTGGGAGTGGAAGGTAGGTGGTAGAGGCGTCGGGTACTAACAAGATTAATTCGACTTTGTCTCATGGTGAAGACTAGGCTCGCGTTCCACAGACTAAGCTTTACATAGGACGTGGTTTTACTCCCTATGGAGGTAAAGCTGATAAATGAGACACTTGTTGGTTTTCTAAGTATCTACACAGACCGAAATGGTGGTTCCAGTAAGAGTTTGCTCGGCAAAGCGCCTGCCATTTCCTCACTCACCTCAGCAGTACGCCATGTTGATCTCGTGTCTGCTGGTGGAATATCTGCCGTGCAGCAGAATGTTTAGTTGATTAATTGGGACGACAGGAAAATGTGATGGGTAGGGAAAGGGATAAGTGGAAAGAAGAGAATAAGATAAAATTTAGAATATTCGTAGCAAAGGACTTATTCTTCTTATTCTTTTCATTAACAGTAAACGTTAATAATGTTAATATCACTAAAAATATACAATATTTGTTAACTTTTGTCATTATAATGATTATTATTATTATTATAAGTAATAGTAGTAGTACCAGTAGTAGTCGTGGTAGTAGTAATGGTGCTATTATTATTATTAATATTATTATTATTATTATTATTATTATTATTATTATTATTATTATTATTATTTTTATTATTATTATTATTATTATTATTATTATTATTATTATTATCATTATTATTATTATTATTATTATTATTATTATTATTATTATTATTATTATTATTATTAGTACATTCTGGGAGATGAGAAATTAATAATTTTATAAAATTAAATATATAATTCATAAAGAGAGTTTTTGTTTTAATTAAGAAAATCATTTTTTTCCGAAAGCTTCTCTCACTATTGTTAATTGAAATCCATCGTATTGTTAGATCATCCTGGGGCTCCTATTGGCTGCAGAAGTTCATAAAAAATGCACGTGCTTTTCCAAACTTAACAAAATGTCTTTCAAAATTTTATATTGTGTAATATAACCTTTTGACAATAAAATGAATGCTATTTTCTGGGCTTGTTGACATTACTGGCTTAAAGCGATTCCCCAAAAAATTTTAAGTAATACGTGTATGTAACATGAGGGACAGTGATAGGTTTTAATGATTGCCAGACAATTTAAGGGGTATTGTTCCAGCTTCAGTGAAAGTCCTATTGTTCCCCACTTAGTTCAGTTATTTGTGCAGGTAACAGCGTCAGTGTGTTTCATCTTGATATTCAAAGTTTGGAGTGGTCAACAGAAGGGAGAAATGTGATCATCCGTTAACTCTGTTGGTATCGCTTTAGTGTTAACCACCAGACCAGAGGAGTGTTGCATGCAGCTCTGTGAAATCTGTATAACCTGTCTGTGCAAAGGGAAATGTTTGAAAGATTGCACCTACAGTGAGTGTAGTAACGAGAGGAGCTCTCTCTCTCTCTCTCTCTCTCTCTCTCTCTCTCTCTCTCTCTCTCTCTCTCTCTCTCTCTCTCTCTCTCTCTCTCTCTCTCTCTCTCTCTCTCTCTCGGTCTCCCTCTGTCGTTCGATCACCAACTTCTTGACTGGTCAAAAACCATTCATCGATTAGTGAACGGAGGATCAAGCCACCAAAACCACGTCGCTCAGCTTAATGACTTACACGGGTTTAGCGCTTTATGAAATACAATAATATATGAATGTATGTAATTTTTGTATGTACACACACACACACACACACACACACACACACACACCAGGAGCTCGGACTCGACCCCCGCAACCTCAACTAGGTGAGTACACACACACAAACACACTCACTCACTCACAGGAGAAAAGTGGAGGAGCACCTAGAAAGGAATGAGTTTATAAACGATAACCAGCACGGTTTCAGGGAAGGGAAATCCTGTGTCACAAACCTACTGAAGTTTTACGACAAGGTGACAGAAGTAAGACATGAGAATGGGGTGGGCAGACTTCATTTTCTTGGACTGTAAGAAGACCTTCGACACAGTTCCACACTAGAGATTTGTGCGAAAGCTAGAAGATCAGGCAAGAATAACAGGAAAGGCACTGCAATGGATCAGAGAATGCCTGACAGGAAGTAAACAGCGAATCATGGTACGTGATGAGGTATCAGAATGGGCACCTGAGACGAGAGGGGTTCCATAAGGGTCAGTCCTAAGGCCGGTACTATTTCTGGTATGTGTGAATGACATGACGGATGTGATGGATTCAGAGGTGTCCCTGTTTGTAGACGATGTAAGTTAATGCGAAAACTTAAATCGGATGTGGATCAGGTAGGACTACAAAGGGATCTGGACAGATTGCAAGCCTGGTCTAGCAACTGGCTCCTGGAGTTTAATCCCACCAAGTGCAAAGTCATGAAGATTGGGGAAGGTCAAAGAAGACCGCAGACGGAGTACACGCTAGTTGGCAAAAGACTGCAAACCTCACTCAAGGAAAAGGATCTTGGGATGCGTATAATACCGAGCACATCTCCAGGGGCGCAGATCAACCAAATAACTGCTGTAGCATATGGACGCCTGACAAACCTGAGAATAACG
The DNA here is from genome assembly GCF_038502225.1 of Cherax quadricarinatus. NCBI lineage: Eukaryota > Metazoa > Arthropoda > Malacostraca > Decapoda > Parastacidae > Cherax > Cherax quadricarinatus. The sequence continues at coordinate 17,716,530 of NC_091313.1, forward strand.
TTTCGTCACATAAGTAAGGAATCGTACAAAACTCTGTACACTGTGTATGTCGGCCCCATATTGGAGTATGCAGCACCAGTATGAAACCCCCACCTGGTCAAGCATGTCAATAAATCAGGGAAAGGTTAGAAAGTATTTCTTCAGTCATAGAGTTGTCAGGAAGCGCAACAATCTGGAGAGTCATGTAGTGGAGGCAGGATCCATATATAGCTTTAAGAAGACATACGATAAAGCTCATGGAGCAGGGAGAGAGTGGACCTAGTAGCGACCGGCGAAGAGGCTGGGCCAGGAGCTGTAAATCGACCCCTGAAACCATAATTAGGTGAGTGCATACACACACACACACACACACACACACACACACACACACACACACATATAGCCAGGAGATGTGACTCGACCCCTGCAACCACAAATAGGTGAGTACAAATAGGTGAGTACATATATATATATATATATATATATATATATATATATATATATATATATATATATATATATATATATATATATATATATATATATATATATATATATTCATGCTTCAGCTTCAGATCCACCCCTTCCTCCACTTTTACTCTCACAGTATCATTATCTGCCTCTTTCCCCTCACCAATATTCTCTCGTTTCTTCCCAGCAGAGGGACGGCGACTCAAGGTGCAGCTCCTACTACAAGTCGCAGGAAACTGGAAGTGTTGTCGGGTCGAGGCGACCAGTGCAGTCTGGTGAGGGCGGTGAGGGCGAACGGGACCACCACAAGGGAGAACTCCTTCTCACTCCACGACAAGTCTGTCTTCGAAGACACTGATAATCAGGTAGTTTAACGTTGTAGTTATTGAGGGACGAGGAAGTCATGCTGGCCTTAGAAAGTGAGAGGCAGTCAGATGTGATTGGAGATACGGAAGGGTAGTTTGAAAGATCTTTTGATCTACAGCCCTTCGCCTGCATAAAGGGAAGGGTAACCTAGCTCTTGCTAGTTAATTTCATTTAACCCCTTCTCTTTTCCACCTCTCCTTCCTTTCCTCCTTCCCTCTCTTCTTCCCTATGTCCCTCCCTCCCTCCCTCCCTTCCACCTTCCCTCCTAATATGTTATTCCCTGCCACGTCCCGACAATCTCCAGCAAACTACACATCCGCCTCACCGGAGCTTCTGATCTAAGACATTGATTGAATGTGCCTGCCTGGCTGTCTTCCTGCCTGGCTACCTTCCTGCTTCCCTGCCTTAGTAGTGGGTGAGCAGGTGGCAGTAGTAGTAGCAGTAGTTGTAACCTCGGTGCACGGTCATTTCAAGTGATGGTGAAGCTGGGGAAATGTGTCTAATGATCACCCTTTCTGCTAAGCGGTACATGTGAAGGACGTTAGCACACGTTGCTTGCACGCCATCCTCCGTTCTGACAGCCTACCTAATAGACAGACTCGTACGAGAATGCAGGTTATTACAACTACCTGCTCACCCATTACTGCTACTACTGTACCACAACGACTACTACTGGTATTACTGTTACCACTATTGTTATCACTACCACAACCAGTACTACCATTATTACTATTAATACTAATACTACTTCTACTTTCAAGAATGCCCCGTCTTCTAACCTCCCTTTATATACCAAAAATCCATGCATTGCATGCATCTGCATAGTGCAGTAAACAGAAGCCACTTGAACTTAAGAAGACACATCTGGTCCTCGCCGTAAGACTGTCAAAGGTAACTCTTGTAGAACTAGTGACGCTTCTGCTGGAGTCAATGACGAGACACCACCTACAAAAGTCCCTTGTTACGACAATATTTCTGACGAATACACTAACAACAACAACTACACTGTATTGTTTGTATTGGATAAATGAAGCTGCTAGTGAGCGAAACGTAATTTTGCTCGTCTTTCCATTTTCTTAATATTTTGTTTATAGTCTTACTAATCTATCTACTTGTGAACGAACAGAACTGCTATAATATTTCAAAATCTGTTTACCTGTATTCCTCTATAATTATCGTCTTTGCTCAGTAAATTATAAATAAACACCATCCTTGTACAAACACAGTCATAAAGCAATTATAATTATCAATAAGTTGTTCAGTGTTAATTTAAATGGTCTTCTCTTCTCCCAGTTGTTTTACGTCTTGTAGATTTATGTTAAAAATTCCTAGTTTAGTTTTGAATTTCTTGTGCCTTTTCTTATCCTTACGTTTTTACCTTTGTTGATATGTACATAAGGGTGATGTGAGTGTGAGTGTGTGTGTGTGTGTGTGTGTGTGTGTGTGTGTGTGTGTGTGTGTACTCATTTGCGATTGCAAGGGTCGAGTCATAGCTCCTGACCCCGCCTCTTCACTGGTCGCTACTAGGTCCTCTCTCTCTCTGCTCCATGAGCTTTATCTAACCTCGTCTTAAAACTATGTATGGCTCCTGCCTCCACTACGTCACTAGCCAGGCTATTCCACTTCCTGACAACTCTATGACTGAAGAAATACTTCCTAGCATCCTTTTGACTTATCTGAGTCTTCAACTTCGAATTGTGACCTCTTGTTTCCGTGTGTGTGTGGGGAGGGTGTATGTGTATGTGTGTGTAAATATCTCTCTGCATATCCAAAAGATGATCCAGTGTCCTCGTTTAACCGAGTACGGTAATTTTATCATGGCACTCCCCTACATGAGTCTGTCATGATAATCCTTAATCTCGTTAGTCTAGTTAATCTTTATTAAGTGCTTCCTTAATCCAATGCAGCTGTGTGACCGAAAATCCAGAGCATTATTCTCGTTATTGCTATTATAACCAGTTTTAATTCACTATTATTCCTCTCTCTCTCTCTCTCTCTCTCTCTCTCTCTCTCTCTCTCTCTCTCTCTCTCTCTCTCTCTCTCTCTCTCTCTCTCTCTCTCTCTCTCTCTAAGCGCTTGTTTATGAATATAAGAAAATTAATCAGTAGCGTGGATTAAAAATGTAATCCGCATCTCGCTCGACCCAGATGTTGTTCATTGAAGCCATTATGTTCAAAATTAAAACTTACGACCCAGGGAAGAATTTTTAAGTGGGTCTCCTGTAGGTGCTGACGGGGCGCTGGGACTTTCCTGTCTCCTCCTGAACCCTGACTCAGCCTCTCTGACGATGCATTAATGGTCGTTCGTGAAATCGTAAATAACTGTCTGTTGTGTACAACTGACGACTATAAAATACTGACGGTTGTACACAACTGACGGTTGTAAACAACTGAAGGTTGTAAACTGACGGCTGTAAACAACTGAAGGCTGTAAACAACTGAGGGCTGTAAACAACTGAAGGCTGTAAACAACTGATGGTTGTAAACAACTGGAAGCTGTAAACAACTGGAGGCTGTAAACAACTGATGGTTGTAAACAACTGGAAGCTGTAAACAACTGAAGGCTGTAAACAACTGATGGTTGTAAACAACTGGAAGCTGTAAACAACTGGAGGCTGTAAACAACTGATGGTTGTAAACAACTGGAGGCTGTAAACAACTGGAGACTGTAAACAACTGAAGGTTGTAAACAACTGGAGGCTGTAAACAACTGGAGGCTGTAAACAACTGAAGGTCGTAAACAACTGAATGTTGTAAACAACTGAAGGTTGTAAACAACTGAAGGTTGTAAACAACTGACAATTGTAAACAACTTGCAGGATTCGAAATGCTGTCCGTTCCGTGAGTTGTTAAAGATGCATGGTAATAGGACCCTATTTGCAGACGAAACCTTCATTTTCAAGGCAACATTTCGCCCACACAGGGACTTTATCAAGTCCACACACGACACATGGGACATGATAATGTGCACAAAAAATTAAGTGAGGTGAAGTAAGGCATAGTCACGCAAAGGATGACGGAATGGTGACGTTGTCAGGTTACTGGACCACCTGCGTACACTGTTTTGAAGATTTTTTAAGTATATACAAATAACTTGTACATAGGAAAGAGGAACTTACAACGACGTTTGGGTCCGACTTGGACTATTTACAAAGTCACAATAACATAAAAGAGAGAGGGAGCCAGTATATATATATACATATATATATATATATATATATATATATATATATATATATATATATATATATATATATATATATATATATATATATATATATATATATGTATATGTATATCGTGCCGAATATGTAAAACTGGTCAATTAGCAAGAACTCATTTAAAATTAAGTCCTTTCTAAAATTTACTCTTATACATTTAAAGATATATTTTTTTCACTAATGCTGATGTAAAAATTTTTAATTTTGCACCAAAAGGAACTTAGAAAACTTACCTAACCTTATTATAACAAGCGCAATTTATTTTAGCCTAACCCAACTAAATATATTTTAGATTTGTTTACAATAATTTAATACTAAACAAACACAGTGAAATATATTTTTTTTCGTTAGGTTCAGAATGGTTTTGGCGAAATTATTGCATACACAAATTTTCACTTGTCCTATATGGCAAGATGAGCGTTGCTATTTAAGCCAAGATCGCAAGTTCTGCCTATTCGGCACGACATATATATATATATATATATATATATATATATATATATATATATATATATATATATATATATATATATATATATATATATATATATATATTGATTTTAGAAATGCCTTTAATATGGCCGTTCGGGATCGGTTTCCCAGCCTTTGTCCCTTCATTTCAGCCGGCTACAGCAAACCCTCAATTCTTTTGTTTGGAGAACATGAAATTCTCTCATCAGAGGGTGTTCAGCAGGGTGACCCACTCGCTCCACTTTTCTTCTGTTTGGCAGTAAGAAAACTAACTTCCGGCGAGCTCAACATCTGGTACCTGGATGATGGCACTCTGGCAGGTACTGAAGAGTTCCTGTTAGAGGACCTACAACTGGTGAAAATACAGGGAGAAGACTTGGGACTCATCCTCAATCCCTCCAAGTGTGAAATCACAGCGAACCAGGAAATAATCAATGCCGTGCGAAGAATCCTCCCGGAAGTCTCTACTACCACTCCGTCCAACAGTAGCCTGTTGGAAGCACCGCTGGATCACCAGGCCATCGACACTGTCCACAAGGAAAAATTGAATGACCTAATGAGAATGGAGGAGAGAATAAGCGATCTTGATGCCCATGATGCTCTGTATCTCCTCACAAGGTGTCTTACTATACCAAGACTCACTCCCTGAGGTATGCACCCTCTTTTGACAACCCAACACTCGACGAATATGACACACACCTGAGATCAACCTTTAAGAAGGCCCTGAACCTGTCACTAGAGGATCAGCAATGGGATCAGGCAACCCTCCCAGTGCGACTGGGAGGTATAGGGGTGCGCAAAGCTACGCATGTAACTTTTCCTGCTTTTCTGTCTTCATGTTTGGCTTCCAGTGCACTAGTCAAGAAGATTGTCCCCGAACGCCTGAGAGACGTAGTAGGAGCTCAAGACCTCAGGTTCACTGAAGCAGCGATGCGGTGGGACACCCTCGCAGACTCCTCCAGTAGACCAGCTCCTCTCAAAGAGCACAAACAGTCCCACTGGGACAAACCGATCATGGACAAAATCGCCAACACAGTGCTCAACAACGCTTCAGGAAAGGACAAAGCTCGTCTTCTGGCGGTGAAGGCACCACACTAAGGAGATTTCCTTCTAGCTGTTCCCAATTCCTCCCTGGGCACTCAACTTGACCCACAGGCCATTCGGATTGGTGTTGCTCTTCGCCTAGCCGCCCCCATCCTCACCGAACATGGGTGTATTTGCGGCAGGGCAACAACTGATCAATTCGGACTTCATGGTCTCGTGTGTCACACAACAGAAAGAAGTATGCCAGACATGAGGAGGTCAATGACATTATAAAGAGAAGCCTCGCCACAGCCCGTTGCCCATCTCAACGGGAACCCCAAGTGCAGGGGTCTGACGGAAGTCAAAAGCGTCCTGATGAAGCCACTATGCTACCCTGGAAGGATGGAAAACTGCCTGGGACTACACCTGTGCCGCCACATTGGCAGACACCTACTTGCCATACTCCATAGCTGAATGCGGTGGAGCTGCCAGCCACAGGGAGACCCAGAAGATCCGCAAATATGAAGACCTTTTCCCTTGCTATAACTTCATCCCAATAGGGTCGGAGACCCTTGGAGCATGGGCAAGTGTGCTCTAAAGTTCCTCAAAGAGCTGGGTGAAAAGCTCATCATAGAAACCAAGAACCACAGGCCAACCAGCTTCCCCTTTCAGAGACTCAGTGTCGCGATCTAGAGAGGAAATGCCTGCAGCATTCTGGGCACGCGGCCCACTGCCGGGGAGCTGGACGAAGTATTCGAGATGTAGCTCCGAGTTGTTATCTACGTTGTTTTACTTTCTATAGTATTTTTGTGAATGTTTTGTCAATGTATCTCGTCTTTAAATAAAATATATATTAAATATAGGGGGTGGTAAGAGAAAAATCTCAAACAGCTACAGGGAGAACCTTGAGTTTTCCCTGAAGCAAGTTTATTCTTTTCTCTGAGGATGAGAGTCCCCAGGACAGTTCTAGAGGTGGTACCTCCCTATATATATATATATATATATATATAGGCTAGCTGGACAGGGACGGGACCAAGAGAAGAAGGAAAAGAAGTAGTGGTAGTGGAAAGCTCAGAAGTTGAAGTTTTGGTAGAAGTAGTAGTGGTAGTAGAAAGTAAGGAGAGTAGTTTTAGTGGGACAAGAGATAGAAAGATAAGTGAAGGGAGAAGGGAGGCAAAAGTATGAGTTAAGCTAGAGGTTTTGTGATGTTATGTACGCTTTGGTTCAATTCCACTGTATTGGAAATAGATTGTGTGCGGCTTCTAACCATAGGTTTCTTGTCTTGTTTTCCTCTTCGATAATTTCGGCCTTTGTCCGGTTAATCAGATGTACCTGTTTTGACCTTTGCATCACTTGTGTGATGCAAAGGTCAAAACAGGCGTGTTTATGCTCAAGGACACTCATGTGAAAGCTCAGTGCAGCCTTGCCAATATATAATTTATCACACCCAAAACGAGGGATTCTGTCGCTGCTTGCTGCAGCACTGGTATGACTGTGGGTCTTTAAAAGAAGGTCTTGTCCGACTCTAGTGTTCTATTACCACATTTGTGGGTAATCCTTCCATTCCATAACATCAAAGATGTGTACATGAGGTCAGGTGTTATACTGAGTCGCGCTTGGTACAAATGGGTTTTCTTGTGACCCAGCTTATGTCTGTCTTGTCTGTCTTTGTCTTCTAATTCAGACAACAAAGCAGTTTCAGGCGTCTTTTGTGTACTAATAACGAGAAGAGTTTGCATGATGATAACCACCGTTTGTTTCTCATGCATGTTGCAAGATATGATCGAAGTGTTCACGTAGATGAAAGGCGTAAACATAAGGGATATAAATACGTAGCAGAAAATACCAAACAAAGATGGATCTCGCAACAATGGATTCGTGCTAAAAAATATACATATTTTTATTGCAGAGTATTGGTTTTATAGTTTATTTGCAGATGACTGGAATAAATTGAAAAGCAGATTTAATGGCGTAGATACTCTGGTGAGATTTAATGGAAAACGGTTTGGTGTAGGTAGGCAGTGCCAGCTGTGAATAGTTTATATTGCAGGCAGTATTTTACCTGTTCTTACTTATTGTGATGGAGGACGAGGAGTTACACGCTGGTGCTTAACAAAAAATCTTTTGAGTCGGATTTTCGATAAGCTGATTTTCATTGTCAAATAGTCATGACCGGAATATTATAGATAAACCTGACACACACACACACACACACACGCACACACACACACACACACACACACACACACACACACACACACACACACACACACACACACACACACACACACACACACACACACACACACACCTAGTGGCGACTAGTGAAAAGGAGGAGACAGGAGCTATGGATCGACCCCTACAACCTCAAATAGGAAAATACACACTGCAATGATAAGTCCTTGTTTTCCCCTCATTTTAATTATATTTCTTCTTTATGAACCTACAGAAGAGTAAATCTGAGAACGTGAGAGATTGTCAAATATTTTTTGTGCTGTGTACCGGCAGTTAGTGACGGTGAACCTGGCAGTGGTGGAGCTGCAGCAGAACTGGGACGCCCACGCCACGAACGCCCACACCACGCCCACCTCCCCCTGGTATGAAACCCATCTTGGCACCACCACCAGCTTGGACTCTACCTTCGTTCTCCAGCCCATGGCCCACACCACTCAGAAAGCCACAATATGCGTCGAGGATAGCACTAAGCCCTCGGCCACATCAAGCCAAGGGATTCACGAGAACCCAGGCTCAGACTCCGGACTAGAGCTGCCTCCTCCTCCTCCTTCAGGTATCCTCTACGACATGGCTGACTCCTGCGAGGGGTCCCCGCTGCTAGTCAACACTTCCCACATTGCTGAGAGCACCTTCTGAAATCGCAAATTTTTACCTTTTTAAGCAAACCAACTTACATCAGAAATGTTATGCTCGACCGGTAGACTATGTTGGTGATGGTTCTTCATGACCATCATAGTCTGGTGGTCCAGCCATTACATTACAAACTTGTACTACGGTACTCTGTATGATAGTTACATAATGGGGACATGAGCTATGAGCCTATCATATTCCACCACACAGGATGCGTTTCATACATCGGAGAACCCGGTTCATACAAAGAGAAGCTGTCTGATGTAGAGAGACTTCTCTTCCTTGCATACCATACAAACTATCATCAATCAATATACCTAATTCGGAGATGAATAAATTTTCGCTAATTTTTTTTTCAAACGGAAGGGTCGAGGTAACTGTGCAAATTAACATTTCATACAATACTAGAACCTCGTCTCGGGTGGGGTGAGGGGGTGATATTTTTATATGTATTTTGTGAGTCGGATGAGTATGAGTGTTTTGCTTTCCATGAATAAGACATATGTGCAACACCTGGGTTGTAACCCAGGCGTTGTACATGTGTCTTATTCGTCAACCTGATGGAAGTTTTTCTAGTAGCGTACTTGAAAATCCACGTAGATCAAAATTAGGAAGCCTTGTTAAAGGTAATGTTGCACATACTCAACAGGTATTTTGAAGTCAAGTCTGTAAACAAGACACAATTGCAGCTCTAAGACATTTATTATTGAAGTGTTTCGCTCACTCTGATTTTTGTCAATCAATTGGACTCACAAATCTCCAAGTGAGGGGAAACGTTTTCCTAATAAATTTCCAAGTACTGTACTTGTCCTGTTTACTTATCAATTCATATTTAATGCCACCTCTGACCAAGTCAGGTCTCTGGCACAGGAAAAACTTTGCTTTAAATAACGTTTCCTAAAATTACTCTCTGTGTCTTTATATAAACAATCTGTGGGTATTTGTAAACCATTTATTGTCATATTTCCTGATGGTGCTTGAAAGTGTTTGCGCCATGAAGAGCTTTGTGAGTAGCAGCACAGGTTAGTGTGTGAGAGAGAGAGAGAGACAGACAGACAAGCTAACAGAGGCAGAGAGAGAGTTTGAAGTTGTTTACACGTGTGTGAGGAGAGTGGAGGTGGCCCTGATGCACGGACGAGCTTGATATTGACACCTTCCTTGATCTTGCTGCCTCCAGCAACTTTACCACTACCACCACCACAATCCTCACCACCCCCACCACCACCATCATCCCTACTACTCTTACCACCACTTTCCTCATCACCACCACCACGACACAACCGCTATCACCACACATCTCCACTAACCCAACCCCACCAAACACATTAATAATCTTACCTTTCATTTCCATTACCACCACATGCGTCACAACCACCGTCACCACGACAGCCTCCGCCTCCATCACAACCAGCACCGCCAATACAACTACATCTCACCATCACAATCACCATCGCTTCAGGTGTGTTTAAGTTTTAAGCTTTGTAACATAAGAGAGGAGCAATACAGTAGGTCCTCTTCTCTGGAAAAGCGACATATGAGTTATTAGGACGTTTACGGAGGAGACGTCTCGACCACCAGGGGGCTTTATCATTCAGATACAGAAAACAGGAAACACAGAGTAAATCAGATGCTGTACTGACTTTGGCCTAGTGGCTTACGCACTGGCCTGGAGTTTTACGACTCACTTGCCACGGGTTCAAACTCCACCCGTTTCGTGGGTTGTTTGAAATCGCGTTATTACGATTTTGTGAATCATGAGTAGTCTGCTTAGGTAGAATAAATTTAACCAGTATTTTCCTAGATTATGATACTGCCGGTGTTTTGAGTGAGGGTGGTGTGGTAGAGACGAGAGCAGATTCTAGTCATTATCTGATATTTAGACTCGGACTCCTTAATGTCAAGTTTGGCCTCTTGGACGATCGTGAGAGGTATGCGGGTGTTGCAGAGTATGATGCAGGCAAAGGATCATAATAACCCTTAATTTTTAAGGGATGGAGGGGTAAGCCAGCGGAAGGCCTCGGTCAGATGACCAAAAGCTCCAGTGGCGGGTCATCATATGACCAAGACCAGCGTCAGGGAACACTTATCCTGTTTCCTGACAAACCTTTACTTTAACCTGGATCATTCGTCCCATTTGGAATGCACATTTATGCACAACTATGCGTTGCTTTTCCTTCTCTTAGATGTTGCTCCCATGTATAGTTTACTACATCCCCCACATGGAATAGTGTAAATACCAGCGTTGGGGTCACTGTGTTCCTCTGTGTTATTACGTACTGTATGGTGTTGGAAGCAGTGCTTTTACCTGTTAGTTTGTGGATATTCTCTGCCCTCCTGGGAGAACCATGTATCGTTTTACGTCTTTGTGTTTAATATTGGAATATGTGTCGTGCGTATAACTTCATCCTTCTTGGAGGAAGCAGGACTCATGGTTCTATAAACTCGTCAATAAAACTCCTTGAAGACTCTTAGTACTTGTGCTGTGGTGTATGGACTATGGATTGAATAACCCACACTCGTTTAGCGCTCCATATTAAAATAAATAGAAAAATATAATAATAATAATAATAATAATAATAATAATAATAATAATAATAATAATAATAATAATAATAATAATAATAATTGAAAAAATAAACATTATTTTACCATTATTTATTTCAATAAGACGTAATTTATCTTCCTTTCAAGGTTCTCATGGTGGAGCACTAAGAGACCTCATATCATAATGAAGCAAGATATGAGATCTGCATTAGAGCAAGACCTTGAGGTAAAAATAAATAAATCTTCCATCAAATCGAAGTATTCAAAAACGACTTCCCCCCAAAAATCGTATCCCGAAGTTTTCTGGAAAATTCAATTTGAGGCAGATGGAATTCTGCGTCATTGCCTCCACTGAATACGGAATTTAAAAAAAAAATTAATAATGGCCACGTATTTACGTTCATGTGAAATGTACAAAGATCAAGAAAATCTGTGAGGGGAATCAAGGAGGAGGCGAGAGTGTGTCTCGCTCAGCAACTTTTAGTCGACGAATCTGGATACAGAAGAAATTGATGGCCAACGCTATTGTAAGTCGACACGCTGGCTAATTTGTAAGTCGACACGCTGGCTAATTTGTAAGTCGACACGCTGGCTAATTTGTAAGTCGACACGCTGGCTAATTTGTAAGTCAACGCGCTAGTTAATTTACAAATCAACACACTGGCTAGTTTGCAAGTCGAGACGCTAGCAATTTCTGAGTCGACACACTAGCTAATTTCCAAGTCGACACACTGGCTAATTTGTAAATCGAGACACTAGCAAATTATTAACGAGATTCACTCCAAAATCGACGCACTTGTATATCTACCCACTTCTAAATTCAGCCCGACTACAACGGGAGACTTTCCCACTCAGATTACAAACTTTTTTCCAGTTCTCTCTTAATGACGCTGTTTTATTCAACTGAATCCTTCTCTAATGTAAAAAAAAAAACTGGGGGAACTAAGCTAGTTCAGACTACATTGGACGATATATAGGATTGTGTAGGATGATGTTTAAGACAGAGTGATGGTGTGTACGGCTGTGGTACAGAAGTTGGTAGGATGCAGAAATGGGGAATATAAAGCGGAAATAAATAAAAAAAAAATACTGTGTAAGGGAAATGTAATTTTGCGAAGCCGACAAATTGAGAATTGAAACAGGATGACATTTTGATGGATCAGGGGACGGTTTGGCCCACGACTGGTCGAAACGTCCGTCGTTCACTTTGCATTTCAGAGCTGACGTTCGTCCTTCAACAAATACTTTTCGAAATACGTTTCGCTCTACGAGCCTCTCATTTCTCTTATTCTCCAAGAAGATGTACCTTCATATAAAGACTTGGAGCTATCCTCCCATTCCTTGTATCAAACCTGACTGTATTTCATTTCCCAAGCGCGGTATGGGCCTCTTAAAAAATGAATCGCTAAATTATTATTGGAATAAAATCATAATCAACCAAGATGTTTTTAAGCTTATGGAGATTTCAAGGAGAGAAAATCCTGGTTGTTATTTTGAGTGTGCTTGACGGGAAATTAATTTCGAATTACACACACTGTTAACTATAGTGTTGGCGCGCCTCTGGCAAGACAGTGATGAAGGGAGTGATGATGAAAGTGTTTCTTCTGTTATAGGTCATCCAAATACCCATGGATGTCAACGTATACCTTCACGTTCACATTGGCTTATACTCCATCAGGATAATATTCGCCCGTACGTTCGTAGGCGCACACACACGTCTCCCGTTCGTATGTGCCCGTAAATTTTCACGTTCACGTACGTCATTACACATACGCTCATCGCGGAGATCTGCTTGGGAGACAGACCTCTGCATCTTACTTCCTACTATCATCCATAACTTAACTTTCTAAATATGTAATTATGATTATACTCAGAATGATAATTATGATTATCTTTACCACTGTCGAACTAAATTCATGCACTGAATATATATATATATATATATATATATATATATATATATATATATATATATATATATATATATATATATATATATATATATATATATATATATATATATAATATGTGTGTGTTTGTGTGTAGTCTTTTTAAGTTAAAATTTTATGCATATAACCAAAACATTTATTGTTTGGTACATTCATAGGTACGACGTACAAAATCTTAAATTATTTTAAAGAATCAGTTTGAGAGATATACAAAACAAGAATATGTATATATGTACGTATGTATCATATGTATGAGTAAGACACATACATGTGTAACACCAGAGCCTCTCCACTGGTGCTCAGGTATTGCACATGTATCTTGTTTATCAACGTGTGGATATCCAATACAGTTAATGTAACAAGTCAGAACACGTATTTCGAAATTATGTGGGTTTTTTTTCACTTTGCAAATGCTCTCTGTTATTAATTCTCCACAATATATTCAGCCTTCAGGTCAATAACTGCTGCCTATTATATGTATATCAGGTTCCCTCTTCTTTAAAATTTCACCACATACATTAAAAAATAAAATTCTCTCACCCCCTACGTGGTAAAAAAAAGGAGTGGAAGAATTTGTTATATTTTCATCCTAAATGTAACTCACTTCTGGAGGAATGAATGTAACTTTTAAGGTAATTTAAGGTGATTTATCTTCTGAAGATGTTTGCAGTCCAAGTTATTTAAGTAAATTAAATGGCAAATGGTGACATGAATTGTATTAAATTCAAGACAGTGTACATTTATATGGTGCTTCTCTACATACTGTGTTCCCACTGCCTGTGCTCTCCCCACTACCTGTCTTCCCACTGTCTGTGCTCTCCCCACTACCTGTCTTTCTACTGCCTGTACTCTCCCCACTACCTGTCTTTCTACTGCCTATACTCTCCCCACTACCTGTCTTTCTACTGCCTATACTCTCCCCACTACCTGTCTTTCTACTGCCTATACTCTCCCCACTACCTGTCTTTCTACTGCCTATACTCTCCCCACTACCTGTCTTTCTACTGCCTATACTCTCCCCACTACCTGTCTTTCTACTGCCTATACACTCCCCACTACCTGTCTTCCCACTGCCTGTGCTCTCCCCACTAACTGTCTTCCCACTGCCTGTGTTCTACCCACTACCTGTCTTCCCACTGCCTGTGCTCTCCCAAATACCTGTCTTCCCACTGCCTGTACTCTCCCCACTGCCTATATACTCCTTACTACCTATCTTTCCACTGCCTGTGCTCTCCCCACTACTTGTCTTTCTACTGCTTATACTCTACCCACTACCTGTCTTTCTACTGCCTATACTCTCCCCCACTACCTGTCTTTCCACTGCCTATGCTCTCCCCACTACCTGTCTTTCTACTGCCTATACTCTCCCCACTACCTGTCTTTTCACTGCCTGTGCTCTCCCAACTACCTATATTCTTCATCGATGCATGTGTACTCCACTATCTGTGTCACCCTATCACCTATGTCACGTCATCCCATCACCTGTACGTCATCCCATCACCTGTGTCACCCCATCACCTGTGTCACCCCATCACTTGTGTCACCCCATCATATGTGTCACCCCATCACATGTGTCACCCCATCACTTGTCACCCCGTCACCTGTGTCACCCCATCAGCTGTGTCACCCCATCAATTGTGTCACCCCATTACTTGTGTCACTCCATCACCTGTATCATGCCATCACCTGTGTTACCCAATCACCTGTGTCACCCCATCATCTGTGTCACCCCATCATCTGTGTCACCCAATTACCTGTATCACCCCATCATTTGTGTCACCCCATGACCTGTGTCTCCCATCACTTGTGTCACCCCATCACCTGCGCCACCCCATCACCTGTGTCACCCCATCATCTGTATCACCCCATCACTTGTGTCACCCCATCATCTGTGTCACCCCATCACTTGTGTCACCCCATCACTTGTGTCACCCCATCATCTGTGTCACCCCATCACTTGTGTCACCCCATCATCTGTGTCACCCCATCACTTGTGTCACCCCATCATCTGTGTCACCCCATCACTTGTGTCACCCCATCATCTGTGTCACCCCATCACTTATGTCACCCCATCATCTGTGTCACCCCATCACTTGTGTCACTCCATCACTTGTGTCACCCCATCACTTGTGTCACCCCATCACTTGTGTCACCCCATCACCTGTGCCACCCCATCACCTGTGTCACCCCATCACTTGTGTCACCCATCATCTGTGTCACCCCATCACCTGTATCACCCCATCACTTGTCACCCCATCACTTGTGTCACCCCATCACCTGTGTCACCCCATCACCTGTGTCACCCAATCACCTGTGTCACCCCATCATCTGCGTCACCCCATCATTTCTGTCACCCAATCACCTTTATCACCCCATCACTTGTGTCACCCCATCACTTGTGTCACCGCATCACTGTGTCACTCACCCCCCCCCCCCACACATACCCAGTGTCCTTCCTGTCACTATAAAAACACACCAAAAACTACATTTGCGTCATTTCGTCATTTGAAAATAATATCTGTATTTTTATCAGTTATCTGTATATTTTTTGTCCCATGAAGATGGTATAATTTATCAATAAAAAATATATGGAAAATACATGTGTATTAACCACCATGTACATTTATATTCATGTCGTATATGATGAAGTTGTAACAAAGGTTAAAGTTTATATATATATATATATATATATATATATATATATATATATATATATATATATATATATATATATATATATATATATATATATATATATATACATATGTATATATATATATATACATATGTATATATATATATATATATATATATATATATATATATATATATATATATATATATATATATATATATATATATATATATATATATGAAGGTACCACCTCTAGAACTTTCCTGGGGACCCTCATCCTCAGAGAAGACAATAAACGTACCTCAGGGAAAAGTCAAGGTTCTCCCTGGAGCTGTCTGAATATTTTCTTCTCCTACCACCGCCCATATTTTTACTCTACATGCTAACTTTGTTAATAGACATAACACATTGATAAAAAACGCAAACATGAATATATCGGTACAATATATCAAAGCTTATTGAATCTCCTCCAGCTCTTCCGAAGCCGGACGTGAGCCCAGTATGCAGCATGCATTTTCCCTCTGGATGGCCACGCTGAGGCTCTGGAACATGAAAGTGGCTGCTCTTGGGTCCCTGGTGGTGTCAATGAGTCTGGAACCCAGTTTTTTAAGGAAACATGTGGCATTTTTCCCCCATGATCCCAAGGTCTCTGATCCCACTAGGACAAACTGATACTGTTGGCTTATGCCCCTGTACTTGCTGATCTTGTACTCTTCCCTGTGGTCAGCAGTTCCTCCCTGTCGCCCAACACAATGCTGGATATAGGTGTCAGCCAGTCTGAACAGACAGGTATAGTCCCATGCTAAGAGCTTGCCATTCTTCCATGGGTAGATGGTGATCCCATCGGGGTGGTTTGCTGGGTTGTGGGTATTGTTGGGCGGGGCTCTATCTTGTATGCCAGCCCTTGGTTTTGGAACAGTCAAGACCATGTAGACCATATTGGGGCAACAAGGTGCAGAGCCACTGCAATACGGAGGGTCTTAAGGTCGAGGCGTGTTCCCATTGTCGAAACGGGAACTGTATGGAGGAAGTCCCCGGAGTGATGTGCGCTCACAGCTTGGAGACAGGGAGTCTCCCTGTCTGATGTTACAGCCCTGAGCATGTTGGCAAGCACCTTTTCAGCGATGGGGCCATCCCAGCTGGACTGTTTGTAGGCCAGTGCTGCACTAGGATTTGGTGATGGAGCAGTAAGAGTCTCCCATTCAGTGATGGCACTGGCATGGAAGAATTTGTCTTATTAACTCGTTTGATGCTATGGAAGAGGATAGGAAACCTGGTAGGGCAATCTGAGAGGATCTGTGTACTCCCAGCTTGCAACCACTGTCCATCTTCGAGGGAAAGATTCAATACACTTTCTAGCATGGTCTTAAGAAGAGAGTCATATTCCTTGAGTTTCGGACTGCTGAAGGCTGGGGAGCATCTCAGAAAGTAGGTAAGTTTTGGGATTGACAGGCACCTGGTGAGTAGGTAGAAGGCATCATGTGTATCGATGTCTTTCATCCTGCCTTCCATCGTTTTGAGGTCTGGGACATTTTTTTCTAGGATCAGATCGATGGCATTGGACCCAAGAGCACCAAAGAGAGTGCTGTTGGCTGGATCAATGGCTCGTGCTCCTGGTAAAACAACACTAATATTCTGGATCATCTGTCGATTGGTAGAAACTATTTAACATTTGGTGGAGTTTAAAGATAGGCCCAGACTTTCTCCCATGTCTTTAATTTTTCGGATGTCCTCTAGGAGAGATTCTGTTGTACCAGCTAGGGTACCATCATCCAAGAACCAGACATTGATCTCACTTGAGAGTGCTTCTGTGAGTTCCTTGATGACCAAACAGAATAGAAAAGGGGGGAGAGGGTTCCCCTGTTGCACACCCTCGCACTAGTCAATTTCATGGTGCCATAACAATAGTTTAGAAGTCACACTATAACACGATTCTATGAAGGGGTAGAGGGAAGGGAAGAATTTAGAAATTGCTTGGAGTGTAACATCCCTTCTGACTAAGATGAAAACGTTGGCAAAGTCCAATTTGATCAAGGCTTTCTCATCGGACATGTTGTTGATGTATACTCGTGCTGCGTGGGCAGCTGCTTCACAGCCTTGTAGAACACCAAAACCGAGCTGAGTTAGTTTCAACATTGCAGCAGCCTCTTGACTCACCCTTCTTACTGTAGCCTTGGCGACTAGGCGCCGAAGGGTGTTGCCCACTGCAATGGGCCTGATTCCTCCATCCTTTTTCCAGAGGGCACACAATGAGGCACCAAAGAAAAGGGGTCTAATGGCCTCTGGGACACTGCCAGCCAGGCACACATTGGAAAATTTGGTGATTTCAGACAGTAACCTCTCTGAAACATCACCAAGCGCTGGACTGAGCATTTGTTTTAAGTGTTGTGGCTTAAACCTGTAAAACCTCCTGCTGAGCCCTGTAGAAATGACATAGAAGCTTCATACACATCAGCATCCTGTAAGGTTAAATGTTCTTCGCCTGCTGCAATGTCAGGAAGGTCAATGTTTGTACTGGGAGCCCTGGATGGACGTTTGTTCATCAGGGCTTGTGCCGTACTGACGTCCTTAGGAGAGATGGTATCCTCACTGGTCATAAACCTCAGTGTTCCAATAGTATTACCCTCTTTTTTTCTGATTTTTGAGGCGTCAGATGTCCAGTTGGCATTTGCCCGGCGGGTAATTGTCACCCTAGAGGGGAAACGGACGAGGTTGTCATCCCTAGGGAATGCATTTATTGCCCTAATAACATATGTTGCTAGGGACTTGTCCCTCCTTGGTGGGACAGCCAAATAGGAATTGCGAAAAAGCAGAAGGTTGTGCCAGGATCCGTTGTTTGCAGGAGCATCGATGACTTTCTTCAGGAGGTCAGTGAATTTGCTAGCAGCTTGAGGGCGAGCTGCTTTGGGGATGTGTGTCAGCGTCCTGGTGGATGTTAATTTGATTGCAGATTTTAGGTCCTCTGTAGAGTTGAAGTCACGGTAGCTGTCAGCTCTGTCTGCTGGAAGGGGATGTTGGTTGTTCCCATTTGGAGCTCTCCTGGAACCTAGACATCCACTGTGTGCGCGGATGTTACCAGTTGAGGGATTGAGTGCACATTTCCTGTGACACAGACAGCCGAAATTATTTATAAACATTATCTCTCAGTCCACAGCAGGATTCGAACCTGCAAACTAGGCATCAGAGTACACAAAGTACACTATATTTTATTCAGTCGTTGTGGATATATATATATATATATATATATATATATATATATATATATATATATATATATATATATATATATATATATATATATATATATATATATATATATATATATATATATATATATATATATATATATATATATATATATATATATATATGCAAAAACAACCACTGTGAAAGAATAGAGAACTTCCAAGTGCTTTCGTGACTTCTCACGAATGCGCTTGATAATGTGAGTACTCAAGAAAGCGCTTGGAAGTTCTCTATTCTTTTACAGTGGTTGTTTTGCATATTCTGAAATCTCCCGTTTACTGTGATCTTACATATATATATATATATATATATATATATATATATATATATATATATATATATATATATATATATATATATATATATATATATATATATATATATATATATATATATATATATATATATATATATATATATATATATATATATATATATATATATATATATACATATGTGTGTGTGGGGGGGGGAGTTAAAAGATAAAGAATCAAACACAAAGTGGGGGTTGTCACAGTTGCTCTTTGCTGATGACACTATGCTTTTGGGAGATTCTGAAGAGAAGATGCAGAGGTTGGTGGATGAATTTGGTAGGGTATGTAAAAGAAGAAAATTAAAAGTGATTGCAGGAAAGAGTAAGGTTATGAGGATAAAAATATTAGGTGACGAAAGACTGGATATCAGATTGGAGGGAGAGAGTATGGAGGGTGTAAATGTATTCAGATATTTAGGAGTGGACGTGTCAGCAGATGGGTCTATGAAGGATGAGGTGAATCACAGAATTGATGAAGGGAAAAGGGTGAGTGGTGCACGTAGGAGTCTGTGGAGACAAAGAATTTTGTCCGTGGAAGCAAAAAGGGGATTGTATGAGAGTATAGTTGAACCAACAGGACTGAGGAAGGGTTGTTGAGGTGGTTCGGACATGTAGAGAGAATGGAACAAAACAGAAAGATTTCGAAAGTGTATAAATCTGTAGTGGAGGGAAAGTGGGGTAGCGGGTCGGCCTAGGAAGGGTTGGACGGAGGGGGTAAAGGTTTTGTGTGCGAGGGGCTTGGACTTCCAGCAAGCAGGCATGAGCGTATTTGATAGGAGTGAACGGAGACAAATGGTTTTTAATACTTGATGTGCTGTTGGAGTGTGAGCAAAGTAACATTTATGAAGGGATTCAGGGAAATCGGCAGGCCGGACTAGAGTCCTGGAGATGGGAAGTACAGTGCCTGCACTCTGAAGGAGGGGTGTTAATGTTGCAGTTTTATAACTAGTGTAAAGCACCCTTCTGGCAAGATAGTGATGGAGAATATGATCATGAAAGCTTTTCTTTATCGGGCCACCCTGCCTTGGTGGGAATCGGCCAATGTGTTAATAAAAAAATAAATATATATATATATATATATATATATATATATATATATATATATATATATATATATATATATATATATATATATATCGAGCCGAATATGTAAAACTGGTCAATTAGCAAGAACTCATTTAAAATTAAGTCCTTTCTAAAATTTTCTCTTATACGTTTAAAGATATATTTTTTTAATTAATGTTAATGAAAAAAAATTTAATTTTGCACCAAAAGAATCTTAGAAAACTTACCTAACCTTATTATAACAAGAGCAATTTATTTTATCCTAACCCAACTAAATATATTTTAGATACGTTTACAATAATTTAGTACTAAAGAAACACAATCAAATATATTTTTTTCGGTAGCTTCAAAATGATTTTGGCGAAATTACTGCATACACAAATTTTCACTTGTCCTATATGGCAATTGAGCGTTGCTATTTAAGCGAAGATCGCAAGTTCTGCCTATTCGGAAAGATATATATATATATATATATATATATATATATATATATATATATATATATATATATATATATATATATATATATATATATATATATATATGTGTGTGTGTGTGTGTGTGTGTGTGTGTGTGTGTACTCACCTAATTGTGGTTGCAGGGGTCGAGAGTCAGCTCCTGGCCCCGCCTCTTCACTGATCGCTACTAGGTCCTCTCTCTCTCTGCTTCCTGAGCTGTATCATACCTCTTCTTAAAACTATGTATGGTTCCTGCCTCCACTACTTCACTTGCTAGGCTATTCCACTTCCTGACAACTCTATGACTGAAGAAATACTTCCTAACGTCCCTGTGACTCGTCTGAGTCTTCAGCTTCCAGTTGTGACCCCTTGTCCCTGTGTCCCCTCTCTGGAACATCCTATCTCTGTCCACCTTGTCTATTCCCCGCAGTATCTTGTATGTCGTTATCATGTCTCCCCTGACCCTTCTGTCCTCCAGTGTCGTCAGTCTGATCTCCCTCAACCTTTCCTCGTACGACATTCCCCTGAGCTCTGGGACTAGTCTTGTTGCCAACCTTTGTACTTTCTCTAACTTCTTGACGTGCTTGACCAGGTGTGGGTTCCAGACTGGTGCTGCATACTCCAGTATGGGCCTAACATACACAGTGTACAGTGTCTTGAACGATTCCTTATTAAGGTATCGGAACGCTATTCTCAGGTTTGCCAGGCGCCCGCATGCTGCAGCAGTTATTTGGTTAATGTGTGCCTCCGGTGATGTGCTCGGTGTTATGGTCACCCCAATGTCTTTCTCCCTGAGTGATGTCTGTAGTCCTTGTCCACCTAGCCTATACTCTGTCTGCGGTCTTCTTTGCCCCTCCCCAATCTTCATGCATTTGGCTGGATTGAATTCGAGAAGCCAGTTACTGGACCACATGTCCAGCCTGTCCAGGTCTCTTTGCAGTCCTTCCTCATCCTCATCCGATTTAATTCTTCTCATCAACTTCACATCATCTTCGAATAGAGACACTTCAGAGTCTATTCCTTCCATCATGTCGTTCACATATATCAAAAATAGCACTGGTCCTAGAACTGACCCCTGTGGGACCCCGCTCGTCACAGGCGCCCACTGTGATACCTCTTCACGTACCATGACTCGTTGCTGCCTCCCTGTCAGGTATTCCCTGATCCATTGCAGTGCCCTCCCTGTTACATGCACCTGATCCTCCAGCTTCTGCACTAATCTCTTGTGAGGAACTGTGTCAAAGGCCTTCCTGCAGTCTAGGAAAACGCAATCTACCCACCCCTCTCTCTCGTGTCTTACTTCTGTTACCTTGTCATAAAACTCCTGGAGGTTTGTGATACAAGATTTGCCTTCCATGAACCCATGCTGGTTTTCATTTATAATCTTGTTCCTTTCCAGGTGTTCGACCACTCTCCTCCTGATAATCTTCTCCATGACTTTGCACACAATACATGTCAGAGACACAGGTCTGTAGTTTAGCGCCTCGTTTCTGTTTCCTTTCTTAAATATGGGGACTACATTTGCTGTCTTCCATTTCTCAGGTAGTTGCCCAGTTTCAAGGGATGTGTTGAAGATTGTGGTTAGAGGCACGCACAGCATCTCTGCTCCTTCTCTAAGGACCCATGGTGAGATGTTGTCCGGTCCCATCGCCTTTGAGGTGTCAAGGTCACTTACAAGCTTCTTCACCTCCTCCTCAGTTGTTCGTATGTCATCCAACACTTGTTGGTATATTCCCTCTTGATGTTCCCTTCTGTGCTGTCTTCCCACAGCCCTTCCTGTCTCTACTGTAAAAACTTCCTTAAATCTCCTGTTCAGCTCCTCACATACCTCCTGATCATTTCTTGTGAGTTCTCCACCTTCTGTCCTTAATCTGATCACCTGGTCTTTGACTGTTGTCTTCCTCCTGATGTGGCTATACAACAGTTTCGGGTCAGTCTTGATTCTCGATGCTATGTCATTTTCATACTGTCGCTGGGCCTCCCTCCTTACCTGTGCATACTCATTCCTGGCTCTGCGACTGATCTCCCTATTTTCGTGTGTTCTCTGCCTTCTGTACTTTTTTCTATTCTCTATTGCACTTTGTTTTTGCCTCCTTACACGGTCGGGTAAACCAGGGGCTCGTTCTGGTCTTCTCGTTATTACTGTCGCCCTTGGGAATAAACCTTTCCACTGCCTCCTTGCATTTTGTTGTTACATATTCCATCATTTCATTTACTGGTTTTCCTGCCAGTTCTCTGTCCCACTGGACCTCCCGCAGGAAGTTCTTCAACCCTATGTAGTCCCTTCTTTTATAGTCAGGCTTTTCCCATTCAACTCCTGTTATTCTCTCCACTTGCAGCTCTACTATGTATTCAAAGCACAGAACCACGTGGTCGCTAGCTCCTAGGGGACTCTCATACTTGATGTCCTCAATGTCTGAGCTGCCCAGGGTGAACACAAGGTCCAATCTTGCTGGTTCATCCTCCCCTCTCACTCTGGTAGTGTCCTTAACATGTTGGTGCATGAGGTTTTCCAGCACCACGTCCAACATCCTGGCTCTCCATGTTTCGGGACCCCCATGTGGCTCCAGGTTTTCCCAGTCAATCTCCCTGTGGTTGAAATCCCCCATAACCAGTGTGTGTGTGTGTGTGTGTGTGTGTGTGTGTGTGTGTGTGTGTGTGTGTGTGTGTGTGTGTGTGTGTGTGTGTGTGTGTGTGTATGTGTGTATATGTGTGTACATGTGTGTGTGTTCGTGTGTTTGGCGGAAATTGGTACTAGGGTCTAAAGCTTCTGTTAGTGTCTACCCTTGTGTGTGTGTATGTGTGTGAGGGAGAGATGGTTAGGGAGGTAGGGGAGGGGTTGTTGTGGTTGAAAGATCTGTTATACCTCTCTGTCGTGTAGGCTCAAATTTAGTCCCAGTTGTCTTTCCTAGTAATGCTACTCTCGCCACTTATTGCCCTTTCTGGATTTAAGTATCAGTTACTGCTGGTTGTTATGCTATTCCTTGCTCACATTGAGAGAGGACTTCCTAGCTTCCTAAGTATTCATACTGCTAATAACTACCGGTAGTAACACTATGTTACCCCTCGCTAGTCTGCTCTACACCTCACACTCTCGTCAACACTATCTTCACCTTATCTATGCTATTTCTACCCTAATTCTGGTAATAGCTTGCAGGAGTGAGTGACTAGTATCTAACAGTGATGCAGAGACCAGAATCTGACAACATGCAACCACAATAGATAAGCAGTACTTGCACTGGCAGCGGTGCGGTGACAGGTTGCCAGATGCTGATGACGTAGTCGTCTTACACATGCCTTCTGTCACTATTTTGGAGATCCTTCACCCGTGATGTTTATAACCATATACGCTCATACATCCCGCGTTCCTCACGTGATTTCACTTTTCACTTATGATAGTATACACTTCACTTTATATGAATAATGGCACGCAACTTGTTGTGACGCCACTGTTTCAGCAGCCCTACTCTGCCACTTTCCCTTATTATATGTTTTATTTTTCCTTTCTCCTTTTGCTTATTAACTTTTTCCCTCTCACTGTATGGTGCCCCACATTTCACTTGTTATCCAAACGCTGGTAATTCTTGAACACCCGCTTCCAAACTCACTTTGATCTTTGTATATTTGAATCTGTGTGGCAACAGGTGCCTACTAGCCTCTAACGGTTTGGCACTTTGAAATATTAATGATTTCAGGCTTCCTCTCGACTTTTTTTTAACTAATAACTTTAGTTATCACTCGTAGGATTGTTCAATGACGTTGTCACTACCATTGATTACTGCTAGCAGTTACTGCTAGCAGTGTGTGTGTGTGTGTGCAAAAAATGGAAAACAACCGGGGGAAGTTGAAATATAGCTCTAGGCCTTTCGTGTTACTATCAAAACATCTGGAGCTTGTAATGTTGCAAGAAAGATGATAAAGTCTGAGCAAACACGTTCAGAGTGAGCGTTTTTCCTCACAGTATGTACACACTGTGAGTGGCAGTGTATACATTGTTATTGAGAGACAGTGTGTACACATTGTTATTGAGAGACAATGTGTACACACTGTTATTGTGGGACAGTTTGTACACACTGTTATTGTGGGACAGTTTGTACGCACTATTATTGAGGGACAGTGTGTACACACTGTTATTGTGGGACAGTTTGTACACACTGTTATTGTGGGACAGTGTGTGCACACTGTTATTGTGGGACAGTTTGTACACACTGTTATTGAGGGACAGTGTGTACACACTGTTATTGTTTGACAGTTTGTACACACTGTTATTGAGGGACAGTGTGTGCACACTGTTATTGTGGGACAGTTTGTACACACTGTTATTGAGAGACAGTGTGTGCACACTGTTATTGTGGGACAGTTTGTACACACTGTTATTGTTTGACAGTTTGTACACACTGTTATTGAGGGACAGTGTGTACACACTGTTATTGTGGGACAGTTTGTACACACTGTTATTGAGGGACAGTGTGTACACACTGTTATTGTGGGACAGTTTGTACACACTGTTATTGAGGGACAGTGTGTACACACTGTTATTGTGGGACAGTTTGTACACACTGTTACTGAGAGACAGTGTGTACACACTGTTATTGAGGGACAGTGTGTACACACTGTTACTGAGAGACAGTGTGTACACACTGTTATTGAGAGACAGTGTGTACACACTGTTACTGAGAGACAGTGTGTACACACTGTTATTGAGAGACAGTGTGTACACATTGTTATTGAGAGACAATGTGTACACACTGCTATTGTGGGTCAGTTTGTACACACTGTTATTGTGGGACAGTGTGTGCACACTGTTATTGTGGGACAGTTTGTACACACTGTTATTGTGGGACAGTTTGTACACACTGTTATTGAGGGACAGTGTGTACACACTGTTATTGTGGGACAGTTTGTACACACTGTTATTGTGGGACAGTTTGTACACACTGTTATTGAGGGACAGTGTGTACACACTGTTATTGAGGGACAGCGTGTACTCACTGTTACTGAGAGACAGTGTGTACACACTGTTATTGAGAGACAGTGTGTACACACTGTTATTGAGAGACAATGTGTACACACTGTTGTTGAGAGGCAATGTGTACACACTGTTATTGAGAGACAATGTGTACACACTGTTATTGAGAGACAGTGTGTACACACTGTTATTGAGAGACAGTGTGTACACACTGTTATTGAGAGACAATGTGTACACACTGTTATTGAGAGACAGTGTGTACACAATGTTATTGAGAGACAATGTGTACACACTGTTATTGAGAGACAGTGTGTACACACTGTTATTGAGAGACAATGTGTACACACTGTTATTGAGAGACAGTGTGTACACACTGTTATTGAGAGACAATGTGTACACACTGTTATTGAGAGACAGTGTTTACACACTGTTATTGAGAGACAGTGTGTACACACTGTTATTGAGAGACAATGTGCACACACTTATTGAGAGACAGTGTGTACACACTGTTGTTGAGAGACAGTGTTTACACACTGTTATTGAGAGACAGTGTGTACACACTGTTATTGAGAGACAATGTGCACACACTGTTATTGAGAGACAATGTGTACACACTGTTATTGAGAGACAATGTGCACACACTGTTATTGAGAGACAATGTGCACACACTGTTATTGAGAGACAATGTGCACACACTGTTATTGAGAGACAATGTGCACACACTGTTATTGAGAGACAATGTGCACACACTGTTATTGAGAGACAATGTGCACACACTGTTATTGAGAGACAGTGTGTACACACTGTTGTTGAGAGACAGTGTTTACACACTGTTATTGAGAGACAGTGTGTACACACTGTTATTGAGAGACAATGTGCACACACTGTTATTGAGAGACAATGTGTACACACTGTTATTGAGAGACAATGTGCACACACTGTTATTGAGAGACAATGTGCACACACTGTTATTGAGAGACAATGTGTACACACTGTTGTTGAGAGACAATGTGTACACACTGTTATTGAGAGACAATGTGTACACACTGTTGTTGAGAGACAATGTGTACACACTGTTATTGAGGGACAATGTGTACACACTGTTGTTGAGAGACAGTGTGTACACACTGTTGTTGAGAGACAATGTGTACACACTGTTATTGAGGGACAATGTGTACACACTGTTGTTGAGAGACAGTGTGTACACACTGTTGTTGAGAGACAATGTGTACACACTGTTGTTGAGAGACAGTGTGTACACACTGTTGTTGAGAGACAATGTGTACACACTGTTATTGAGAGACAGTGTGTACACACTGTTGTTGAGAGACAGTGTGTACACACTGTTATTGAGAGACAGTGTGTACACACTGTTGTTGAGAGACAATGTGTACACACTGTTATTGAGAGACAGTGTGTACACACTGTTGTTGAGAGACAGTGTGTACACACTGTTATTGAGAGACAGTGTGTACACACTGTTATTGAGAGACAATGTGTACACACTGTTATTGAGAGACAATGTGTACACACTGTTATTGAGAGACAGTGTGTACACACTGTTATTGAGAGACAGTGTGTACACACTGTTATTGAGAGACAGTGTGTACACACTGTTATTGAGAAACAATGTGTACACACTGTTATTGAGAAACAATGTGTACACACTGTTATTGAGAGACAATGTGTACACACTGTTATTGAGAGACAGTGTGTACACACTGTTGTTGAGAGACAGTGTGTACACACTGTTATTGAGAGACAGTGTGTACACACTGTTATTGAGAGACAGTGTGTACACACTGTTATTGAGAAACAATGTGTACACACTGTTATTGAGAGACAATGTGTACACACTGTTATTGAGAGACAATGTGTACACACTGTTATTGAGAGACAGTGTGTACACACTGTTATTGAGAAACAATGTGTACACACTGTTATTGAGAAACAATGTGTACACACTGTTGTTGAGAGACAATGTGTACACACTGTTATTGAGGGATAATGTGTACACACTGTTATTTAGGGACAATGTGTACACACTGTTGTTGAGAGACAGTGTGTACACACTGTTGTTGAGAGACAATGTGTACACACTGTTATTGAGGGACAATGTGTACACACTGTTGTTGAGAGACAGTGTGTACACACTGTTGTTGAGAGACAATGTGTACACACTGTTGTTGAGAGACAGTGTGTACACACTGTTGTTGAGAGACAATGTGTACACACTATTATTGAGGGACAGTATGAATACACTGTTAGTGATGGACAGTGTGTACACACTGTTGTTGAGAGACAGTGTGTACACACTGTTATTGAGAGACAGTGTGTACACACTGTTATTGAGAGACAGTGTGTACACACTGTTATTGAGAAACAATGTGTACACACTGTTATTGAGAGACAATGTGTACACACTGTTATTGAGAGACAATGTGTACACACTGTTATTGAGAGGAGTGTGTACACACTGTTATTGAGAGACAATGTGTACACACTGTTATTGAGAGACAATGTGCACACACTGTTATTGAGAGACAATGTGCACACACTGTTATTGAGAGACAATGTGCACACACTGTTATTGAGAGACAATGTGCACACACTGTTATTGAGAGACAATGTGCACACACTGTTATTGAGAGACAATGTGCACACACTGTTATTGAGAGACAGTGTGTACACACTGTTGTTGAGAGACAGTGTTTACACACTGTTATTGAGAGACAGTGTGTACACACTGTTATTGAGAGACAATGTGCACACACTGTTATTGAGAGACAATGTGTACACACTGTTATTGAGAGACAATGTGCACACACTGTTATTGAGAGACAATGTGCACACACTGTTATTGAGAGACAATGTGTACACACTGTTGTTGAGAGACAATGTGTACACACTGTTATTGAGAGACAATGTGTACACACTGTTGTTGAGAGACAATGTGTACACACTGTTATTGAGGGACAATGTGTACACACTGTTGTTGAGAGACAGTGTGTACACACTGTTGTTGAGAGACAATGTGTACACACTGTTATTGAGGGACAATGTGTACACACTGTTGTTGAGAGACAGTGTGTACACACTGTTGTTGAGAGACAATGTGTACACACTGTTGTTGAGAGACAGTGTGTACACACTGTTGTTGAGAGACAATGTGTACACACTGTTAATGAGAGACAGTGTGTACACACTGTTGTTGAGAGACAGTGTGTACACACTGTTATTGAGAGACAGTGTGTACACACTGTTGTTGAGAGACAATGTGTACACACTGTTATTGAGAGACAGTGTGTACACACTGTTGTTGAGAGACAGTGTGTACACACTGTTATTGAGAGACAGTGTGTACACACTGTTATTGAGAGACAATGTGTACACACTGTTATTGAGAGACAATGTGTACACACTGTTATTGAGAGACAGTGTGTACACACTGTTATTGAGAGACAGTGTGTACACACTGTTATTGAGAGACAGTGTGTACACACTGTTATTGAGAAACAATGTGTACACACTGTTATTGAGAAACAATGTGTACACACTGTTATTGAGAGACAATGTGTACACACTGTTATTGAGAGACAGTGTGTACACACTGTTGTTGAGAGACAGTGTGTACACACTGTTATTGAGAGACAGTGTGTACACACTGTTATTGAGAGACAGTGTGTACACACTGTTATTGAGAAACAATGTGTACACACTGTTATTGAGAGACAATGTGTACACACTGTTATTGAGAGACAATGTGTACACACTGTTATTGAGAGACAGTGTGTACACACTGTTATTGAGAAACAATGTGTACACACTGTTATTGAGAAACAATGTGTACACACTGTTGTTGAGAGACAATGTGTACACACTGTTATTGAGGGATAATGTGTACACACTGTTATTTAGGGACAATGTGTACACACTGTTGTTGAGAGACAGTGTGTACACACTGTTGTTGAGAGACAATGTGTACACACTGTTATTGAGGGACAATGTGTACACACTGTTGTTGAGAGACAGTGTGTACACACTGTTGTTGAGAGACAATGTGTACACACTGTTGTTGAGAGACAGTGTGTACACACTGTTGTTGAGAGACAATGTGTACACACTATTATTGAGGGACAGTATGAATACACTGTTAGTGATGGACAGTGTGTACACACTGTTGTTGAGAGACAGTGTGTACACACTGTTATTGAGAGACAGTGTGTACACACTGTTATTGAGAGACAGTGTGTACACACTGTTATTGAGAAACAATGTGTACACACTGTTATTGAGAGACAATGTGTACACACTGTTATTGAGAGACAATGTGTACACACTGTTATTGAGAGGAGTGTGTACACACTGTTATTGAGAGACAATGTGTACACACTGTTATTGAGAGGAGTGTGTACACACTGTTATTGAGAGACAGTGTGTACACACTGTTATTGAGAGACAGTGTGTACACACTGTTATTGAGAGACAATGT
>NC_091313.1:17751595-17781595 GCF_038502225.1 Cherax quadricarinatus
TTGCTGTCCTCACAAACTGAGAGCTTACAATATCAACTCATGATTGCAAAAATGAAATTTATATGACATTCTGTTTTCTTAAATATTCTGACGTTTGTTTTAAGGCACTTTGGTTTTAAAAGATATAAATTTTTGTAACATTTAAACATATTCTTGTTAGATGAATATGCTTTTTAAATTGTCTCAGAGAAAGTGTCTTTAGTAATTTTTCAGTTTTCCTTAAAAGCCGTTTAGTTTTGTTACCGACAGCCTGATTTCCCAAAAATCCAGCCTTTTTAGGGATGTATAAATTTTGTAAACAAAAATTTTGTTTGCAAAAGACAATTAATCGTTTTTTTCGACATCTAATTCGATTAATGAACCTGTTTTTTCATGCTGGTTTTACTTTTCCTTTGTTTTATGTATCTTTTCATTCACGGATTCTGTATTTTTCCTTCGGAAACACTACATCGTCGACATACTGACTACATCCACACTGAAGTAGCAAGGTGTGTTGAGATGATGGTTCTGGAGAACATCTCGTACACCTGGAGTGCCGGAGCATGCATCTGAGAGTACTCTATGATCCATCACGTGGCATACACCTCTTCCTAGAAGAAATAGAATATATCCTGTGTAAGTTTTGAGTCAATGAACATCCTGCGCAATAATCGTAATGCCTCTTCATTTTTCGCCTGCAATAAAGTTCATGATAATATTCACCATGCCTGCATGAGGTAATATATGTATCTAAATCACCGAAACCGGTGTAATGGTACAATATAGCTACCACAATGGTACTACATAACTATCATGACGGCTCTATAAAAGTTACCACAACAGGACTAAATAGCCACTACAACTCAACTTCATAGCCACCGCATTCAGTATAGAAGTACTACATGCAAATAACAGAGAATTCGAAAGAACCACCTTTATCGGGATACCACTACTGCTACCTGTCATAGACTCTCACACAGATCTATTGAGCAGTGAAGCTATTAAGACCATTAGTACCTCCTTACTGCCACAAAAGCTCCCAGAGCCACCATACCCACTACCGTCTCTGCCAGCCACACCAACTTACCTGGATTTCTACAGGTTCGATCATATCCACTGGGAGTTCAATTTTAGTGTCGGTGGAGTCGAGGATCTCAAGGGCGCCCCGGGAGTAGTCCGCCCTCTTCTTCGATCTATAGACACCACCGTCATCTGTGTCGTAGTTAACCTCTATCGCCCGTGTTATCGGTCGGGAGTGCTGTGTGGGGAAGAGTGCAACAGAGCAGGGAGGTGATAGAAGAGAAACTAGAAGTAAGACCGAGGGCAGCAAACATGGCAGAAAGGCAAGAGTTGCGTTAGAAGTGTGCAAATTTTTAACGATATAAGTTAGTCATATGTTGATACACTCAGCTGAGCTCTAGTTGGCGGCGGAAGGGCCGAACACATCACAAGTGAAAAATGGGATGGGGGAAATGTGTCAGAACGGCGATGGAAACTTGTTACTCGGCGATAAAATGTGAGAAGGAGGAATGAGGGATGGAAGACAAGATAGAGGATGGGCAGAATGAAAGATCGGAGGATCTAAGTGGGAGTGGATGAAAGAGAAGTGTAGTGGGCGGAAAGTGATAGGTCGAAGGAGGAGAGAATGAGTAAAAGATATATATGGGGGGGGGGAGGCGCTAGACGAAAAGTGGAGGAAGAAATAGGAAGTGGAAAGAGACAGGGAGAAGAATGAAAGAAGGAATGGGAGAGTGAATGGAGGGATTGATAAGTGAAGAGAGAGAGAAGGTAAAAAAAGGGAAAGAGAGCTATCCATCGTGTGAAAGATATCACACCTCCTCTTTACTGACGAACTCCTTGTGTGTGTGTGTGTGTGTGTGTGTGTGTGTGTGTGTGTGTGTGTGTGTGTGTGTGTGTGTTTGTGTGTGTGTGTGTGTGTTTGTGTGTGTGTGTGTTTTTGTGTGTTTTTTTTGTGTGTGTGTGTTTTGTGTGTGTGTGTCTGTGTGTGTATGTGTGTGTGTATTTGTGTGTGTATATATATATATGTGTGTGTGTATGTGTGTGTGTATTTGTGTGCGTATATATATATATATATGTGTGTGTGTATTTGTGGGTGGGGCGGGGCGGGGGGGGGCGGGGCGGGGCGGGGCAGGGCGGGGCGGGGCAGGGCGGGGCGGGGCGGGGCAAGGGGGGTGTCCAAGAGGGTCATACCTGTCCTTACAACTCGACTTCAAAATTGAATATTTTCAAGACAAAAAAAAACTGAGCAAAAACTAATTTTCTTTCTTCAGACAAATTCTTTGGTTATCCACTTGTTATTTTTGTTTGGATTGAGTTAACTAATTTAATCTACTGCATCAAAAAAGGACTCTAGAATATGTTAGTTATTCATACAGTAACTTATGTTCCATAGATGGAGTATTTGAAATTCAGGGCACTATAATTCAGCGCAAATTTCTTTCGTTCCCCTAAATATATATATATATATATATATATATATATATATATATATATATATATATATATATATATATATATATATATATATATATATATATATATATATATATATATATGTATATATATAAAAGTTCGTCTTCATATGCTTATGAGTTAATAATACACTATTTCGGGGGCGTTGACCCCCCAAAACTCTCTCCAGGTAAACTTCAAGTAAACAACTTGTTCCCTCCTACACAGTTTTCAACCTACTCTGTTTTTCGCCTTGAAGACACTGTCGGGTCTATCATCGTCACTGAAGAGGGAAGCGTTCCCACTGTCATACACTGAGTGCCCTGACTCGGCACTGTGCCCACGGGTAGCATGCACGGCCGCTAACGAAGGAATAACTTCTCCTGTGTCTTCTTCGATCGCCTCGTGGAAAGAATAGCCATGTTGTCCCCGACTTGAGTAGTTGTGGTTCTGTGGGCTGGAAGGTTGAGAGTGACTTGGCGTGTTAAGTGGCGAGTGCTGGGAAGAATTTGGCTGGGAAAAGTGTCGCAGACGGTAATAATCCACATTGGCAAAGTCGCTCTCCGGAATCTGCTTGGGAATCCCGTATGGGACAACGGAGAACTCGAGGTCGCTTACATGAGTCTCCACGTGATCTTCTGGTGACGTGTGCTTAGAGTGTCTCGTCTGGTTCCTTCTGCTGGACTTGGTGCTTCCCTTGGTTCGCCGGGAGCTGACCTTGGACGAAGTGACAGTGTGAGCTCTGCAATAGACCAGGAGAATGATGCAACTCAACACAGAGTAATATAAAAGATTTCAATAATTTTCATGCAATGTAATTATTAAAACCCATCAAAGGTGTCTAGGTTTTATTAAATACAAAGACCATCTACATTATATACACTGGAGACTAGGTGATAAACTAGACGCTATGTAACAGGTAATTTACACAGACTTCTGAAGCAAAATCTGAGACACTAACCTTCCATGAGAACTACTTGCTGGTCCTTCCTTCTTTCTTCTTGCACCTTCACCATCTTCATCTTCTCCGTCTTCTTCCTCGTACCCTTTCTCTTCCACGTTACCTTCATCTTCGTTTTCCAGTCCCTTATGTTCTCTCCATGGGTGTTCACTTTCCTCTGGTATTGATTCCATCCCTGTCTCTTCCCCGTCACCTTCGTCATTTTCCTTCTCCACTTCATGTTCTCTCCATGGGTGCTCACTTTCCACTGGTACTGCTTTCATTGCTGTCTCCTCCATATCACCTTCATTATTTTCCTTCTCCACTTCCTCATGTTCTTTCCATGGGTGTTCACTTTCCTCTGGTATTGCTTCCACCCCTTTTTCTTCCGCATCACCATCGTCATTTTCCTTCTCCACTTCCTCATATTCTCTCCATGGGTGTTCACTTTCCTCTGGTATTGCTTCCACCCCTTTTTCTTCCGCATCACCTTCGTCATTTTCCTTCTCCACTTCCTCATATTCTCTCCATGGGTGTTCACTTTCCTCTGGTATTGCTTCCATCCCTTTCTCTTCCACATCACCTTCGTCATTTTCCTTCTCCACTTCCTCATATTCTCTCCATTGGTGTTCACTTTCCTCTGGTATTGCTTCCATCCCATTCTCTTCCATATCACCTTCCTTTTCTTCATGTTCTCTCCATGGGTGTTCCACACCTGCTATTGCTTTCACTGCTGTCTCCTCTTTTCCTTCCACCTCCTCCACTTTTTGTAAATGATCCGATTTCTTTTTTAGCACCTTTCTTCCAAGTGATTTGGCTCTCTTGTCTCCCGTCTGGCCCTGTAAGGACGCCCGAGTGTTTCTCCTAGTATTCAAATGCTCCTTGTAATACTTGCTGCCTGCAAAGTTGACACAAGTGTTGTTAGAATTGTATTTAGTCGTCACTTGGAGAGGTTCAGGTTATGTGGCTACTACTGTTACTACTACACTACTACTACTACTACTACTACTACTACTATTACTACTACTACTACTACTACTACGATACTTTATTATCATCGTTTTTGTCTGTTAATATACGAGTACCTTGTGAAGACAGATACAAGCTGCTTTCACTGGGACAACGTTTCGCTCTGTGTAGTGCTTTATAATGTTATGTTAAACGTTGTGCCATATACAGACTTGTTCTACAGCTTGTGTCTTGTTCCACTCACCAAAAATTCTCGCTTATGGGAGAAACCTTACGACAACGTTTTGGTCCATCCTACACCACTGTCAAGTCAAAACTAACAATGGTCCAGGACAGACCCGAACCTCGTCCTAAGCTTTCTCTCCTATGTGCGAGGTTTTGGTGAACTGTTCCAGCCACGATAGTGTGATCTCTCATTCATTCTTGGCAATACGTTCTTTCATTAACCTACGATTACCGTCTAACTTCCTCTCGGCTTACTCTCTGCATAATTTCTTACCTTTGCAACGGGTTCCATCGTCTTTGTTTTGGGTGGCGAAGCCTTGCCTATGCTTCCTGTGCTGTCGGATTTACCTTCATGGCAAATGCCAGAGTTTTATCTGCGTATTCGGTGCTGAAGTCTTACCTTTGTAGCCGGTGCCAACGTCTTTCTCCTCCTTGGCTATGTCACC
Source organism: Cherax quadricarinatus (assembly GCF_038502225.1). NCBI lineage: Eukaryota > Metazoa > Arthropoda > Malacostraca > Decapoda > Parastacidae > Cherax > Cherax quadricarinatus. The sequence goes on from NC_091313.1 coordinate 17,756,627, forward strand.
GTACATGGCCTTGCGGAAGAGCTCGTTGGAAGAGGCGGCCACGTACCTTCCATGGTTAACTATTTCCTCAGGGTTGCTTAAGATCTTCCCAGTCAGGTGATAGATCCTGTGAGAGGGGAAAGAGGCAGTAACAGTCAGTCTGGTTAATCAGGCCCTGATCCACGGCGAGGCCTGGTCATGTCCCGGGCCTCGGGGGCATTGACCCTCCCCCTCCGGAACACCCTCCAGGTATACTCCAGGTAATTGCTATTTAATGAGGAAAGTAGCGACTCTCATCACCAAAGTTCGGGAAAGAAATAGGGAGACGGTAAGAAGAAGTTAGAAAGGGAAGGACATAGGAGGAAAGGGCAAAGCGAAAAAGAAAAAAAAATTGAGATTGGATATATCAGCAGTGTGCTGCTACCTGTTCTATATGTCAGTTACACAGGGGGAACAATATCCAGCTGACAGATATCAAGTGATGATAACAAAAAAGGCACAATACCGTGACTGGAACGATACACAAATAACCCGCACATAAAAGAGAGAAGCTTACGACGACGTTTCGGTCCGACTTGGACCATTGACAAAGTCACACTAACCAGAGGGGGAGCAGGACGGCTATATATATACAGGCAGGAAGAGGTGGTGGTAGTAGTAGTAGTAGAAGTAGTAGTACAAGAGTTGTATATAATACCGACAAGATGAAATTAAGACACATGCACAACACCCGGGCATCCCCATCATAGACGTTTCGCCATCCAGCCAGCCACTGGATGGCGAAACATCCACAACAAAGACAACCAGACGCCGCACATGTGTCTTAATTTCATCAGTAGTTGTAGTAGTAGTAGAAGAAGAAGAGGTAGTAGTAGTGGTAGTGGTAGAAGTGGGAAATAAAAAGGACGAGCCAGTCAAATACAAAGGAAGGGGAGCACTGCAAGAGAGCTAGGTGCCCACAGAGGGAGAGCAAGCGCACAGAGGTGCGTGAAAGGGAAGTGGTGAAATAAATGAAGAAGGAACAGAAACACGAGACAGGAGAGAGAAAGACAACCCAGAGGAGAAAAGGAAAGAGGAAAGGGGAAGAGGAAGAAGAAGAAAAAGAAAAAGAAAAAATGAGGATTCAGGTTAAGTCACGGGTGTTCTGAAGTTTGGAGCATTTTACAATGTAGTGGGAGGGAAAGGCATCTACAGAGACGAAGCCAGGGCTAAGGTTCATACAAGGAAAGTTGTGTATTAGAGAGGATTCAACTAGACGGCGACTGTTCGAGTTGGAAGTAGGGAAGACAGTTTTAGCAGAAGACCAGTCAATAGGATGGCTATGATCTCTGACGTGACAGAAAAGAGCATTGTTAGTGTCGGCAAGCGTAACACTATTTTTGTGCTCCCTAAGTCTGTCAGAAAGAGATCGACCAGTTTCTCCGAAGTATTGAAGAGGACATGAGGAGCAAGAAATAGAGTAGACACCAGGGACATCTGTAGAGGGAGGAGAGGTATGAACGAGATTAGTGCGAAGAGTGTTAGTCTGGCGGAAGGTAAGCTTGATGTCTAAGGGACGGAGAGAATTGTTAAGATTAGAAAGACCGGAAATGTAGGGAAGGCAGAGGATAGAAGAGTTCTCATGAGTAGAGAGTTTGGGAGAGAAGAAATTGCGTTTAGCACGTGAGAGGGCAGAGTCTATGAAATGGGAAGGGTAGCCAAGGCGGGAGAACGAATTATGAAGAGTGGAAATTTCTGCTGGAAGGAACTGAGGATCACAGATGCGGAGGGCACGGAGAAAGAGGGAGATAAGAACACTTTTCTTGACAGGGGAAGCATGATAGGAAAAGTAGTGAATGTACATGCCACTGTGCGGTAAACGGAAAAGGAAAAACCTGTATCTGAGCGGTGGACATGGACATCAAGGAAAGGAAGCAAGGAATTAGATTCCCATTCAGCTTTAAACTTAATGGAAGGGGCAAGATTATTAAGAGCTTCAAGAAAAGGTTGGAAGAGACTGGAGTCATGAGGCCACAGAGCAAAGATGTCATCCACATAGCGGAGCCAGAGTGAAGGTTGCACATCGAGGGTAGGAAGAAGAACAGTCTCGAAGTATTCCATGTAAAGATTAGCAAGGACAGGAGAGAGAGGAGAGCCCATAGCGACACCGAAGGTTTGAGAATAATATTTCCCTTGGAAGGAAAAGGAGTTAGAGTCCACACAGAGGCGGATCAGATCAAGAAAGACATCAGTGGGGATAGGGAGATGAAGAAACCCTTCATGGGCCTTCTCTCTAAGGAAATCAAGGACATCATCAAGAGGGACATTGGTGAAGAGGGACGCTATGGGCTCTCCTCTCTCTCCTGTCCTTGCTAATCTTTACATGGAATACTTCGAGACTGTTCTTCTTCCTACCCTCGATGTGCAACCTTCACTCTGGCTCCGCTATGTGGATGACATCTTTGCTCTGTGGCCTCATGACTCCAGTCTCTTCCAACCTTTTCTTGAAGCTCTTAATAATCTTGCCCCTTCCATTAAGTTTAAAGCTGAATGGGAATCTAATTCCTTGCTTCCTTTCCTTGATGTCCATGTCCACCGCTCAGATACAGGTTTTTTCTTTTCCGTTTACCGCACAGTGGCATGTACATTCACTACTTTTCCTATCATGCTTCCCCTGTCAAGAAAAGTGTTCTTATCTCCCTCTTTCTCTGTGCCCTCCGCATCTGTGATCCTCAGTTCCTTCCAGCAGAAATTTCCACTCTTCATAATTCGTTCTCCCGCCTTGGCTACCCTTCCCATTTCATAGACTCTGCCCTCTCACGTGCTAAACGCAATTTCTTCTCTCCCAAACTCTCTACTCATGAGAACTCTTCTATCCTCTGCCTTCCCTACATTTCCGGTCTTTCTAATCTTAACAATTCTCTCCGTCCCTTAGACATCAAGCTTACCTTCCGCCAGACTAACACTCTTCGCACTAATCTCGTTCATACCTCTCCTCCCTCTACAGATGTCCCTGGTGTCTACTCTATTTCTTGCTCCTCCTGTCCTCTTCAATACTTCGAAGAAACTGGTCGATCTCTTTCTGACAGACTTAGGGAGCACAAAAATAGTATTAGGCTTGCCGACACTAACAATGCTCTTTTCTGTCACGTCAGAGATCATAGCCATCCTATTGACTGGTCTTCTGCTAAAACTGTCTTCCCTACTTCCAACTCGAGCAGTCGCCGTCTAGTTGAATCCTCTCTAATACACAACTTTCCTTGTATGAACCTTAGCCCTGGCTTCGTCTCTGTAGATGCCTTTCCCTCCCACTACATTGTAAAATGCTCCAAACTTCAGAACACCCGTGACTTAACCTGAATCCTCATTTTTTCTTTTTCTTTTTCTTCTTCTTCCTCTTCCCCTTTCCTCTTTCCTTTTCTCCTCTGGGTTGTCTTTCTCTCTCCTGTCTCGTGTTTCTGTTCCTTCTTCATTTATTTCACCACTTCCCTTTCACGCACCTCTGTGCGCTTGCTCTCCCTCTGTGGGCATCTAGCTCTCTTGCAGTGTTCCCCTTCCTTTGTATTTGACTGGCTCGTCCTTTTTATTTCCCACTTCTACCACTACCACTACTACTACCTCTTCTTCTTCTTCTACTACTACTACAACTACTGATGAAATTAAGACACATGTGCGGTTGTCTAGTTGTCTTTGTTGTGGACGTTTCGCCATCCAGTGGCTGGCTGGATGGCGAAACGTCTATGATGGGGATGCCCCGGTGTTGTGCATGTGTCTTAATTTCATCTTGTCGGTATTATATACAACTCTTGTACTACTACTTCTACTACTACTACTACCACCACCTCTTCCTGCCTATATATAGCCGTCCACCTCCACCTCTAGCTCTAAACGTCGCATGTCCCTTCCTTCCCGCTCGCCCCACCGGAGTCCCAACAGAAGAGCCTGAATTTCTCTTCTCAATATCTGTCCCACGATCGCCTCGCTGCTGGGTTAAGCCCTGGCTCTATTTCTACGACTAAGAACACTCCTCTCCAGCACTGTTCTTCGTCTGTCCCGTCTTCCCCGCTCATCCCATTTGGGATCTTACCTGAACTTTCGTTCGTTCGTTCGTACCTCTGGTTAGTGTGACTTTGTCAATGGTCCAAGTCGGACCGAAACGTCGTCGTAAGCTTCTCTCTTTTATGTGCGGGTTATTTGTGTATCAAGTGATGATGTCTGTCAGTCTGAGTCGAGAGACTTCAGTAGGGCACTGAAGATGTTTTAACTAGTGCATGAAGGGGCAGCGGTCTCCGGGGGTGTCCTTCTAGAAGAGGTGGAATATATATTACGTACTTGACAATGGCCGCTCCCACGATGGAGAAATGGAATTTGTTAAGATGTGAGGAAGAGGAAAGGAGGGAGAGAGGGAAGATTGGAAAGAGTTATGGAGGGAAAGGGTGAAAGAGGAAACGAGAGGGAGTGAAGGGGAAACTAAAAAGAGAATATTGAGCGAGAGTGGCTGTCAAGGAAAGAGGGGGAAAGTTAGAAGATAAGAGTAAAAGGGAAAGAGAATAAATGGGAGAGAATGAGGGGTGGGTAAAAGATAAGAAAGGTCCTTCGTCCCGCCCAACATATTGATATCTCATCCCAGCTCTGGCTGACAGCTTCCATTACCTTATGTATGAAACCTATCATGTGTGATGGAGTGTGACAGGGGAACGCAGCTACCTTATGTTCCCTCAATCTTAGTGTAATATTCTAGGTTCAAGGTAGGAGAGAAAAAATCAGCCACACACACAGGGTCAAGAGTATCATCCCCTCCCACACACACACACACACACACACACACACACACACACACACACACACACACACACACACACACACACACACACACACACAGGAGCTAGGACTCGACCCCTGCAACCTCAACTAGGTGAGTACACACAGACCTCAACAGACTGCAGCTGTGGTCATAAAAGTGGCTTCTTGAGTTCAACCAAAGCCAATGTAAGGGCACGAGTTTTTGGAGGAGACGGCAGACCGGACACAAAGTACAACATGGGCTGGGAGAAGCTGTGAATGTCACGGAATGATAAGGACCTGGGATGAGTATTGCACCTGACATATCGCCAGAATTGCACGTAACCCGCATAACGGCAATGGCATATGCAATACTGTACTAGCAATATATTCTGGAACATATTTTGGAAATTAAAAAGAGAATACCTCATAACCTTATACACAATATATGTTAGGCCAGTCATAGACTACTGGTCCCAGCATGGAACCTGCACATGATCAAGCACTTGAAGAAACTGGAAAAAGATGCAAACGCTTGCAACACTGCTAGTACTGTGAGAAGTTGAAAAAAAAAAACTGACCCTGACGCCCTCAGAGGAGAGAATAATAAGGGGAGACATGATTGCTACGCACAAGGTCTTAAGAGGAACTGACAGGGCTGATAGAGACAGACTGAATGAAGTGGATCAGGGTCAAGGGGACGCAGGTGTAAACTGAAAACGCAGAGGAACCATCGGAGTATAAAGAAGTATTTCTTTAGTCTCAGAAGGCAGTGGTGGAGGCAAACTCAATACGGGGCTTCAAGAGTAGATATGATAAGATCTCAAAGGCCAGAAGTCAGTGATGCCGATCTGATTGGTCTGAATGGAAGGCGAGGCCAGGAGCTAAATATCAACCCCACCCCTCACACACACACACACACACACACACACACACACACACACACACACACACACACACACACACACACACACACACACACACACACACACACACACACACACACACACACACACACACACACACACACACACACACACACACTGGAACAAGACAGGTCAGTAAATAAGGTACTAAAGTTCAGAAAACTTCAATACTACTTAAATACTACAATACAATTCCATAAATCATTGTTCAATATTAATAATAATAAAATAATAATTGACGTAAACAGAGTTGAAGAATACTGAACAAATATAAAATATGAGATATTATTAGCGAAGCTACAAATAAATATTTAACAAATTAAACAATTAATAGGAGACATCACTAGGATAGCTCTTCTCTTTTACGTGCAAAGAACCAATTAAAATAGGTCGTTACAAATACGCATGTAAAATAACCATCAGCTTAACCTGCTAGCAAACCACTGAATGATCACCGGAACTCTTTTGTCCACCTTCTTCAAAGTGTGTGCCTTTGGTACTGGTGAGGGGCTCTTGATCCAAAGATTTGAAGCTATCCTCCCCTTCCTCTGATCAAACCTATTTACCTCCCATTCGCCAGGCGCGGAACAAACATTTCCTGAGTAGACACGATGACTTCAGCGCTGATAGATCCACACAGCTTTGTTGTGATTACAATATTAGTCACAGGAGCAAACAACAGCTCTTTTAAAGTGCCAAGAGCCAGCCAATAGAGTCAGGTGCTGATGGCACTCGTCTCCTATTGTGACATCCAGGAGCCAAACACACCTCCATCTTTGTCATTCAAGACTTGAATAATTTGAAATCAGATGTAAAGAGACTGATGGATGCAGCTGTGATGACAGAAATGTTATGATGATGTTGTGACGCAGTTGTGATGACGCTCTTGTTGGGACGAAATTGATTTTCTACTTTTTTGATGCTTTTATTCTCTCTCTCTCTCTCTCTCTCTCTCTCTCTCTCTCTCTCTCTCTCTCTCTCTCTCTCTCTCTCTCTCTCTCTCTCTCTCTCTCTCTCTCTCTCTCTCTCTCAGGTCATTCTACCTCAGAGATAAATTTAATCAAACATAGATCTTCACCTTTCCATCACTTCCCCCTTCCTTCTCTTTCCACTTCTCAGTTATTACTCTCCTTTTCTCATTCCTGGCCCATCCCCGTACCTTCCCTGTCTCTTGCATCACCACTTCGTTTGCCTTTCTCCTTTACCACTCACCATATTCCCTTTCTACCTCACCATCCACCTTTTTCCCTTTCTCCCTTTTACCCTCTCTCTCCCATTTCTCCCTGATCAACAATCCCCTCTCTTCTTTCTTCTATCATTCTCTTTACCTTTATTTCCCCTCTCTACACCCCAACAGGAGAGAGATGTGAGAGGGGAATAATAATAATAATAAACAATAATTCATGTTAAGCGCTAAACCCATGTAGATCATTCTACTCAAGATCTGGTGGAGGCTCGATCCTCCGTCTGCTGAGCGCCAGACAGACAAACAGACGTGCTTCCTATTTGTACTAGCCTACATGTTTGTGAGAGGGGAAAACATGGTAAACTATTGTCCGACTTTCGCTTGTACAATAGTCTCGGCAGATGAGGTCAGGATAGTGCGTAAAATTGCGTGTCGTTGCGTAATGAGCCAAGTTGATAATACAATGAAACGTTTTGCTCTAATAACGGATTTTTTCCGAAAATCTTCACTTATTCATTGGTAAATGCTGTTTTTGTAGGGGGGAGGGGGTAAATTAACATGGCATCGAAACTAACATAGCAACTTAACTCAATATTGTTAATATTACTGAAATATAATGTAGGTCAATCCTAATCACCACGACTTAAATTCAACCAAAATTTGATTAGGATGAACAACGGGGAAATATATTAGTTAGGTTAGGTAAGGTAAGGTAAGGTTAGGTTAGGTAAGGTTAGGTAAGGTAAGGTTAGGTAAGGTTAGGTTAGGTTAGGTTAGGCTAGGTAAGGTTAGGTAAGGTAAGGTTAAGTAAGGTTAGGTTAGGTTAGGTTAGGTTAGGTTAGGTTAGGTTAGGTTAGGTAAGGTAAGGTAAGGTAAGGTAAGGTAAGGTTAGGTTAGGTAAGGTAAGGTAAGGTAAGGTAAGGTTAGGTTAGGTTAGGTTAGGTTAGGTAAGGTAAGGTAAGGTAAGGTAAGGTTAGGTTAGGTAAGGTAAGGTAAGGTAAGGTAAGGTTAGGTTAGGTAAGGTAAGGTAAGGTAAGGTAAGGTAAGGTTAGGTTAGGTAAGGTAAGGTAAGGTAAGGTAAGGTAAGGTTAGGTTAGGTAAGGTAAGGTAAGGTAAGGTAAGGTAAGGTTAGGTTAGGTAAGGTAAGGTAAGGTAAGGTAAGGTTAGGTTAGGTAAGGTAAGGTAAGGTAAGGTAAGGTAAGGTTAGGTAAGGTAAGGTAAGGTAAGGTAAGGTAAGGTTAGGTTAGGTTAGGTTAGGTTAGGTTAGGTTAGGTTAGGTAAGGTAAGGTAAGGTAAGGTTAGGTTAGGTTAGGTTAGGTTAGGTAAGGTTAGGTAAGGTTAGGTTAGGTTAGGTTAGGTTAGGTTAGGCTAGGTTAGGTAAGGTAAGGTAAGGTTAGGTTAGGTTAGGTTAGGTTAGGTTAGGCTAGGTTAGGTTAGGTTAGGTTAGGTAAGGTAAGGTAAGGTAAGGTTAGGTTAGGTTAGGTTAGGTTAGGTAAGGTTAGGTAAGGTTAGGTTAGGTTAGGTTAGGTTAGGTTAGGTTAGGCTAGGTTAGGTTAGGTAAGGTTAGGTTAGGTTAGGTTAGGTTAGGTAAGGTTAGGTTAGGTTAGGTTAGGTAAGGTAAGGTTAGGTTAAGTTAGGTTAGGTTAGGTTAGGTTAGGTTAGGTTAGGTTACATTAGGTAAGGTTAGGTTAGGTTAGGTTAGGTAAGGTAAGGTAAGGTTAGGTTAGGTTAGGTTAGGTTAGGCAAGGTAAGGTAAGGTTAGGTTAGGTTAGGTTAGGTTAGGTTAGGTAAGGTAAGGTTTGGTTAGGTTAGGTTAGGTTAGGTTAGGTAAGGTTAGGTTAGGTTAGGTAAGGTTAGGTTAGGTTAGGTTAGGTAAAGTAAGGTTAGGTAAGGTTAGGTTAGGTTAGGTTAGGTAAGGTTAGGTTAAGTTAGGTTAGGTAAGGTAAGGTTAGGTAAGGTTAGGTTAGGTTAGGTTAGGTAAGGTAAGGTTTGGTTAGGTTAGGTTAGGTAAGGTTAGGTTAGGTTAGGTTAGGTAAGGTTAGGTTAGGTTAGGTTAGGTTAGGTAAGGTTAGGTTAGGTTAGGTTAGGTTAGGTTAGGTTAGGTTAGGTAAGGTTAGGTTAGGTTAGGTTAGGTAAGGTTAGGTTAGGTTAGGTTAGGTTAGGTTAGGTTAGGTTAGGTTAGGTTAGGTTAGGTTAGGTTAGGTAAGGTTAGGTTAGGTTAGGTTAGGTAAGGTAAGGTTAGGTTAGGTTAGGTTAGGTAAGGTAAGGTTAGGTTAGGTTAGGTTAGGTTAGGTTAGGTAAGGTTAGGTTAGGTTAGGTTAGGTTAGGTTAGGTAAGGTTAGGTTAGGTTAGGTTAGGTAAGATTCGCCAAGGAATAGGACAAGTGTTTCGTGATGCGGGTCTTAGTCATATGATGACCCGCAGCTGGAGCTTTTGGTCATTTCACCGAGACCTTCCGCTGGCTTACCCCTCCACCCCTTTAAAAAATAAGGTTATAATTCTAACCATTTATTTGTGTGGTTTATATTATTTTTGTGATTTTTTTTTATAGTGATATTCGCCCTCGGGCCACGGGGGCGCTGACCCCCTGAACACTCTCCAGGTATACCCTTCAGGTATTGCCGAATAATCCAATTTAGTAACTTTTGATACAGTAAACACAGCCTCTTAGCGAGGAGCGCCTTCCTGCTGGTGAAGAATTGTTGATCCCAGGAACCGGAGCTGTCCTCCCCCTTTCCTCGAGTCAAATAGATTATCTCCCCTTTTATCCAGGCGTTGTTGACTCCCCGCAAGTTCCTACCTTCACTGTGAATATAATACTCAGCAGCAGGATACATGTACAATGAGATATACAAGTCTCGGTGTATTTCCCCTATGGGCTCCTTCACAAGCACAGCCAAATAAGGAAAATAATTAGAACAAAATAATATACAAATAACCCGGAAATAGGAGAGAGAAGCTTATGACGACGTTTCGGTCCAACTTGTACCATTTACAAGTCACACTAACCTTCGCGGGTAAGTGTGACTTTGTAAATGGTCCAAGTCGGACAGAAACGTCGTCATAAGTTTCTCTCTCCTATGTGCGGGTTATTTGTGTATTTGTATTTGTGTATTATTGGTAGAATTACGAACAATACGCTAAGTAAAAGGCCACAAGTGTCATAACTAATGCGACATTTTTATTGTCACATTAGTTGCACCTGTGTCCCTTTACCTAACATATTTGTGTACTGTTCCACTCACGATATCGGACGTTTTTCTTCTTCAGAACAAAATAAGCGACGATAAAGGCGAAGTAAATAATTGTACCAACCTTTTAACAGGGCCGCTGGGCAGTCGCACCTTGTCCGAGAGTTTGTGTAAGGCTTCATCCCAGTTACTAAAGTCTGACTTTGAGAATTTGTACTTGATTGCCTTCTCTCCGTCGCCGTTCTTATAGATCACCACGTTGTAAATGTCGTTCTTCTCAACCGGTCGCAGATGGATGGTCTGAAAAAGTGAAAGTTGCGAGGGATTGGAAACAAAAATGAGAGTGCAACATGTCTTTGCTCTTAATAGCGTAATGTTAATGGATGAAGTGTTTGAATTTGTGTGTTCGATCTCGTGGTTCCTGATGGATGGATCCCCGGTGAGGAAGGATGGATTTAATGGGTGGGAATGGTTGGATGTAATGGGTGGGAATTCTTGGATTTTATGGCCGGGAATGGATGGATTTGATGATTGGGAATGGTTGGATTTAATGGATGGAAATGATTGAATTTAATGGGAGGGAATGGTTGGATTTAATGGGAAGGAATGGTTGGATTTAATGGGAAAGAATGATTGGATTTAATATGTATGAATTCTTGGATTTAGTGAGAGGGAATGGTTGGATTTAATGGAAGGGAATGGTTGGATTTAATGGGAGGGAATGGCTAGATTTAATGGGAGGGAATGGCTAGATTTAGTGGAAGGGAATGGCTAGATTTAATGGGAGGAAATGGCTGGATTTAATGAGAGGGACTGGCTGGATTTAATGGGAAGGGATGATTAGAATTTTTGAGTGGGAATGGTTTAATTTGAGAAGGACCTGCTAGGTAAAGTATGAGCCAGTAGGCTTTCTGCAGTGTTCATCCACTCTTACTTTCCGGCATATAAGGTGCGCCTTTTTTCCTCACAAAAAAGTCTTGGAAAATCAGCCTGCGCCTCATACGCTTAAGGTCAGGGTCAACGGTGAGCTTCGGGTTGTGCTTCAGCGTACAGCAAGAAGGATGTGATTTGCCGTTACGATACTTCCGTCGTGCGCCTTATATGCCGGAAAATACAGTATATACCCATGATAATATAGAATTAGATGCTCTTACTCCACAATGAACTCATTGCAGAGATGATGTAAGACTGGTGGACTATTAGGACACTCTGAAACTCTGGAGTGGCTGGGGTTATCGTGAGCCTGAGTTAATGTTCTAGCCCCGGAAAGGTATATTTTATTTTATTTTTTTTGCTGTGTGTGTATATGTGAAACTCAGCTGTTAATACCACAAGCTTCACATGCATGAATGTATTCATGGCCTTGTTAGTGAGAATTGTCTCTGTGAAACATGCACAAATAATTCTGAATTATTATTATTATTATTTTTATTATTATTATTATTATTATTATTATTATTATTATTATTATTATTATTATTATTATTATTGTTGTTGTTGTTGTTGTTGTTGTTGTTGTTGTTGTTGTTGTTGCTGTTATTATTATTATTATTATTATTATTATTATTATTATTATTATTATTATTATTATTATTATTATTATTATTATTATTATTATAGTGACTAGTCTTAAAGACTGAGTAAAGAAGAAAGATAGAAGGAAGTTAAACTCACCTTAGTTTGAGACAACACCTTCCTCCTGAGCCCAGGCTGACCTATGCTCTCGTACCTGAGAATGGAAGGAAGATTCTCAGTCGATCACTGTGATACAGACAGCGGCAAGTGTGACCTTCATGAGAGATCAGAAACATGGAAAATATAAAGCTTTAGGCAGCTAATAATATATATTTTTAACACAACGGCTGTCTTCCAGAGAGGTAGGATGAACACCATTCCAAAAGAAGGAAGCAAATTCACCATCATTCAGTCAAAAGTTCAATAAATTTGTTAAGCAAAATACTAGATAACCTGTGGAAATGAGGATCAATCAGTAGGGTTACAAATAAGTAAATATATTCAGGTACAGGTACACATAAGCACAGTTACATAAATTATCATACATCACAGAATATATGTAGATTACCCAGGATAACCCAAAAAAAGTCGGACAAGGTGACTTATATTGCTATTTATTACAGCTATAAACTAAAGGAAATACTATAGTCATTGTGAGGGGGACAATATTAAAACCTGAGATCATTAAACAAGTCATATACATTCTCCCATATACCTTATTTTCCCATATACATCCTCCCATGTATATACTCCCTGAGTAAACAAAGTTGTTTTGATGCCATTCACACTACATTCACTCTGTTATACAACTGAAAATTAACATTTATTTCGTTACCAGTTAAGGAAATCTGATCCCTTGGCTCTGCTACCAACCCTTCCAAGAAGACGCCTTGATACCAGCCATGGATTCAAGGAATTCTTCCAGGGATCGAACCTCACTGTTTCCCGTTTCTTAGGCACCGAGTGATCCTTTCTGGCTTATTGCTTCCTCATGATAAAAAAATTATTCAAGACTCCAAGAAAAAGGCTTTAGCGGACCGTCGTTACATATCGAGCCTTACATTTCCATTATATTAATCTTGTGCAGCATTTGGCGTTTCGCCAACCAGTGTCTTTCTCAGTCCAGTACGGAGAATGTGTACTGGAGACTGAGGAAGAAATGTAGAGGTAATATTTAGGGATTAAGTCCCTCAGACTTGATAGATGTTCAGTACCTGAGCTTTGAATAATCAAGGCTAAGGGATTGAACATCTATCAAGGCTGAGAAACTGAACATCTATCAAGGCTGAGGGACTGAACATCTATCAAAGCTGAGGTACTGAACATCTTTCAAGGCTGAGATACTGAACATCTATCAAGGCTGAGAAACTGAACATCTATCAAGGCTGAGGGACTGAACATCTATCAAGACTGAAAGACTGAACATCTTTCAAGGCTGAGGTACTGAACATATATCAAGGCTGAGAAACTGAACATCTATCAAGGCTGAGGGACTGAACATCTATCAAGGCTGAGGTACAGAACATCTATCAAGGCTGAGGGACTGAACATCTATCAAGGCTGAGGTACTGAACATCTATCAAGGCTGAGGGACTGAACATCTATCAAGGCTGAGGGACTGAACATCTCTCAAGGCTGAGGGACTGAACATCTATCAAGGCTGAGGGACTGATCATCTATCAAGGCTGAGGTACTGAACATCTATCAAGGCTGAGGGACTGAACATCTATCAAGGCTGAGGGACTGAACATCCATCAAGGCTGAGGAACTGAACATCTATCAAGGCTGAGGTACTGAACATCTCTCAAGGCTGAGGGACTGAACATCTATCAAGGCTGAGGTACTGAACATCTATCAAGGCTGAGGGACTGAACATCTATCAAGGCTGAGGGACTGAACATCTATCAAGGCTGAGGGACTGAACATCTATCAAGGCTGAGGGACTGATCATCTATCAAGGCTGAGGTACTGAACATCTATCAAGGCTGAGGGACTGTACATCTATCAAGGCTGAGGGACTGAACATCTATCAAGGCTGAGGTATTGAACATCTATCAAGGCTGAGGGACTGTACATCTATCAAGGCTGAGGGACTGATCATCTATCAAGGCTGAGGTACTGAACATCTATCAAGGCTGAGGGACTGAACATCTATCAAGGATGAGGTACTGAACATCTATCAAGGCTGAGGGACTGAACATCTATCAAGGCTGAGGGACTGAACATCTATCAAGGCTGAGGGACTTATCATCTATCAAGGCTGAGGTACTGAACATCTATCAAGTCTGAGGGACTGAACATCTATCAAGGCTGAGGGACTGAACATCTATCAAGGCTGAGGGACTGATCATCTATCAAGGCTGAGGAACTGAACATCTATCAAGGCTGAGGTACTGAACATCTATCAAGGCTGAGGTACTGAACATCTATCAAGGCTGAGGGACTGAACATCTATCAAGGCTGAGGTACTGAACATCTATCAAGGCTGAGGTACTGAACATCTATCAAGGCTGAGGGACTGAACATCTATCAAGGTTCAGGGACTGAACATCTATCAAGGCTGAGGTACTGAACATCTATCAAAGCTGAGGTACTGAACATCTATCAAGGCTGAGGGACTGAACATCTATCAAGGCTGAGGTACTGAACATCTATCAAGGCTGAGGTACTGAACATCTATCAAGGCTGAGGGACTGATCATCTATCAAGGCTGAGGTACTGAACATCTATCAAGGCTGTGGGACTGAACATCTATCAAGGCTGAGGGACTGAACATCTATCAAGGCTGAGGGACTGATCATCTATCAAGGCTGAGGGACTGATCATCTATCAAGGCTGAGGGACTGATCATCTATCAAGGCTGAGGGACTGATCATTTATCAAGGCTGAGGTACTGAACATCTATCAAGGCTGAGGGACTGAACATCTATCAAGGCTGAGGGACTGATCATCTATCAAGGCTGAGGGACTGATCATCTATCAAGGCTGAGGGACTAAGTACTTCAAACCTGCTTCGCCCCGGTCTTCGTATATGACGGAAGAAATTAGTGGTGGGCAAAACGTCTCATGAAAAAAAGTACTGTTTTATTTTATGCATAGTATGACTCTTCACGACGTTTTCTAAATTCAGTTACTTCTTTTGCAAAAACTTCTTCCATTTCTGCAATAATAATAATAATAATAATAATAATAATAATAATAATAATAATAATAATAATAATAATAATAATAATAATAATAATAATAATAATAATAATAAAATGAAAAAAGTCAAACTTCCTTATATGTATTCACGTGAGTGTGAGTTGTATATACCAAAAAATTGTTTTCCAATACAGTTTCTGGAAACCAGTAACGACGCGAAATCTGATGCAATTTAACTTGATACATAATAGGAAATGAGGCTAAATCAGATATGAATTAGGTGAGTTTACCTTCCATGTTGCCAGGTGATTTATGTAATGACTAACGTGCATCTGGGGGAAAGGAAGGGATGGTAGCTTGTAATGCTTCTCGTAAATGTCGTCCCTCTGACGAAGAGCGGCTGATAAGTTGTATCATATTTCATGTATACAGGCAGGATCCTTGACACCGTTACACACGCACACACACACGTCGCGCGCGCGCACACACACACACAGAAACAAGGGGTCACAATTGGAAGTTGAAGACTCTTATGAGTCAAAGGGACGTTAGGGAGTATTTCTTTAGTCATAGAGTTGTCAGGCAGTGGAATAACCTAGATAGTGACGTAGTGGAGGCAGGAACCATACATAGTTTTAAGACGAGGTAAGATAAAGCTCATAGAGCAGGGAGAGAGAGAACCCAGTAGCAATCAGTGAAGAGACGGGGCCAGGAGCTATGAATCGACCCCTGCAACCACAAATAGGTGAGTACAAATAGGTGAGTACACACACACAGAATGTTCCCACAAATTGTAAAGAATAGATGCGCCACACACTGCAGATGCTTCCACAGTGTAGCCCTCAAACGTAATATGATAGCCACACTGTGGTTATTCCCACAATGTAACTTTCATAAAGAATAACGCAGCACACGTTGCAGGTGTTCCATGCATACCTCTCATATAGGACAGGAAAACTGCAGACGGCTGGAGTTTCCAGAACTTAACCCGTATGTAGTACGAGATCCGCACACTGCAGGTGTGTCCAAGCTTACTGAGTGGAAAACTAACTGAGCATCAGTGTGGCAGTGACAACAAGTGATGTAGTGTGTGGTCTCAATGAACCAAAAACAGCTCCATAAAATGCTGGACTCTGTAATAGGGTTTGCGTGCGTTTAAGACCGCGATCGATACTATTATCGCTTGTTTGAAGGAAGGAATTCCTAGGCCAGGGTGTGATCAGCCAAGTAACCAGCTTCTAAAACGCTATTAGACCTCCTTGCTATAATAGCTGATATTAGTTTAGCGTTTAATAATTAAAATTAATCAGTTCCATCAGAGAGTAAATAGATGACTAAGGAGAGTGTTGTCTAGATCAAACAGCAAGTGAGTAAACTTGATGAATAAAATAAATAAAGTTTTATTCATCAGGAGAAACGTTTTGACAGTAAATATATTATCAACTTGCCGGTTGTGCACCATTAAAGTAACACTAAATGAAGAAAGTCTGAAAACCAATGTTGGCTTTTGTAGGTACTGTACTTTTCACCTCCAGGACTAACCGATGTCCCTGAGTCCCTTCAGAACTGTTTGTTCACACTCCAACAGCACGTCAAACCATGAAATTAACGCTTCTTCACTCCTTAGGACAAGTCTATAGAAGCCTGCAGGATGCTCAAGCCTTTAGAATTCTAAACCACTTTTGCTACCTTTCCCTCCAGCCCCTCCTGGGTTGATTCCCACCCCGCCTTCTAACCTACCACGATTTATACTCCTATTCTGCTGTATCCTTACTAAATCCTCAAACCACCTCAGTAACCCTTCCACAGTCCTCTGCAAGATATGTACTCACCTAATTATAGTCACCTAATTGTGGTTGCAAGGGTTGACGGTGTGTGTGTGTGTGTGTGTGTGTGTGTGTGTGTGTGTGTGTGTGTGTGTGTGTGTGTGTGTGTGTGGTTGTAGTAAGATGGTTGCCAAGGAACGATGTTGTACACACACTAGCTACACAATCATAAATCTGACTCATGTAGAAGGGAGGAGTGGTGGTGGTGGGGGGAGAGTGGGGGGGGGAATTATGGGGGCAGTGTAAAAAGAGGAAACAGAAGAGCAGAAAGTGGTGAGAAAGAGATGTTGAGAGAGAAGTGATAAAAGAAAGACTCGAACAGGGAGAATCAAGGACTGTGGGAGAGGAGGGACAGAGCGGGATGTGGGAGGGGAGAGGAGGGACAGAGAGGGGTGTGGGAGGGGAGAGGAGGGACAGAGAGGGGTGTGAGAGGGGAGAGGAGGGTCAGAGTGGGGTGAGGGAGGGGAGAGGAGAGTCAGAGAGGGGTGTGGGAGGGGAGAGGAGGGACAGAGAGGGGTGTGGGAGGGGAGAGGAGGGACAGAGATGGGTGTGGGAGGGGAGAGGAGGGACAGAGAGGGGTGTGGGAGGGGAGAGAAGAGACAGAGCGGGGTGAGGGAGGGGAGAGGAAAGTCAGAGAGGGGTGTGGGAGTGTGGGAGGGGAGAGGAGAGACAGAGCGGGGTGAGGGAGTGGAGAGGAAAGTCAGAAAGGGGTGTGGGAGGGGAGAGGAGAGACAAAGCGGGGTGAGGGAGAGGAGAGGAGGGTCAGAGAGGGGTGTGGGAGGGGAGAGGAGAGTGAGAGAGGGGTGTGGAAGGGGAAAGAAGGGTCAGAAAGGGGTGTGGGAGGGGAGAGAAGGGTCAAAAAGGGGTGTGGGGGACACAAGGGCCAGAGAGGGGTTTGGGAGGGAAGGGGAGGGTCAGAGAGGAGTTTGGGAGGGGAGAGGAAAGTCAGAGAAGGGTGTAGGAGGGGAGAGGAAAGTCAGAGAGGGGTGTGGAAGGGGAGAGGAGGGACAGAGAGGGGTGTGGAAGGGGAGAGGAGGGTGAGAGAGGGGTGTGGGAGGGGAGAGGAGGGACGGAGAGGGTTGTGGGAGGGAAGAGGAGGGACAGAGAGGGGTGTGGGAGGGGGGAGGAGGGACAGAGACGGGTGAGGGAGGGGAGAGGAGGGACAGAGAGGGGTTAGGGAGGGGTGAGGAGGGACAGAGACGGGTGAGGGAGGGGAGAGGAGGGACAGAGAGGGATGTGGGAGGGGAGAGGAGGGACAGAGAGGGGTGTGGGAGGAAAGAGGAGGGACAAAGAGGGGGTGTGGGAGGGGGAGGAGGGACAGAGACGGGTGAGGGAGGGGAGAGGAGGGACAGAGAGGGATGTGGGAGGGGAGAGGAGGGACAGAGAGGGATGTGGAAGGGGAGATGAGGGACAGAGAGGGGTGTGGGAGGGGATAGGAGGAACAGAGAGGGGTGTGGGAGGGGAAAAGAGGGTCAGAGAGGGGTGTGGGAGGGGAAAAGAGGGACAAAGAGTGATGTGGGAGGGGAGAGAAGGGACAGAGAGGGGTGTGGGAGAGGAGAGGAGGGACAGAGAGGGATGTGGGAGAGGAGAGGAGGGACAGAGAGGGATGTGGGAGGGGAGCGGAGGGACAGAGATGGGTGTGGGAGGGGAGAGGAGGGTCAGAGAGAGGAGGGACGGAGAGGAGTCAGGGAGGGGAGAGGAGGGTCAGAGAGAGGAGGGACGGAGAGGAGTCAGGGAGGGGAGAGGAGTGAGGGAGAGGGGTGAGGGAGGGGAGAGGAGTGAGGGAGAGGGGTGAGGGAGGGGAGAGGAGTGAGGGAGAGGGGTGAGGGAGGGGAGAGGAGTGAGGGAGAGGGGTGAGGGAGGGGAGAGGGGTGAGGGAGAGGGGTGAGGGAGAGAAGGGGCCTTCAATCTAAGAAATACTTCATCATTCTAATGCACCTCCGTCTGTAATTAACAAAAGTCGCACGCTTCATTTCTTCCTTCCCCACCCCATTTACTCACCTTTTTTACCCGTCTCTCACTATATTCCTCATTCTAATCCCCCCCCCACTTCCTCTTTCCCCCCACTCTCTTTTTTTTCCAATTTTGCCAAACTTTCCACCTCACTCATCTTTCATCCTGAGCGGAACAGTGATGGCGGACGCGGCCACGACGCTCCGGCCTCCTCGACGCCAACACCACAAGTTTTAAGGCTGGTAATTTTTCCCCCATGGTATAAAAGGTTTAATGGGGGTTGGTAGTCTGGTAGGATGGAAACATTGGCAGTTTTAGGGAGGCAGGCAGGCAGCCCATCCAGGCAGGCAGGCAGCCCATCCAGGCAGGCAGGCAGCCCATCCAGGCAGGCAGGCAGCCCATCCAGGCAGGCAGGCAGCCCATCCAGGCAGGCAGGGAGCAGGCATCCAGGCACGCAGGCAGTCACGCAGGCAGGCAACCAGGCATCCTGGCAGACATGCAGGCAGGTAGGCAAGAAAGACTTCAAGGCACATCTCTGAGATTAGTCTCGTTGCAAACCTTTATAAATATTCAAGTTCTGAACAAACTGATTGGGTTCCACACTGACACTACGTATTATAACTCTAAACAATATAATATTCTCAATAAAAACATGCTGAATATATGTGGGTCAAACACTACATAAGATGAAATTGATAAACGTTGTGCATTAAATTCTTATCCTAAATCTTTGTTGACGTTTAATGCTGGTCTGATATTCGCTTGCCCCTTATATGCCATTTAGATTACATGATGCTCTCATCAGACAATATGTTCGGTGCGATGTTTACTCCCAGATCATTTACTTCCGTTCGTTTTTGTACTTTTCTCCTCCCGGTCAGTACTCCATCCCTGGTCTTCCCTCTCATTGACCTTCATAACCTTGCATAACTCCAATCGCCACTTGCTCATTCAGCCCCGCAGGTCCGTCTTGCTGGACGCCTTTTATGAGTGCCCTTTGTATTCTGGTTGAGAAGATTGGCATGTAGTAAAGGTAGACTGGCCAATATGGTCATTTATAAGGAAGGAACTTAAGGAATGGTATGATAGCTGAAAGGAGGGAAGAGTCACATGCTGTCAGTATGACAGATGGAAGATGGAAAAGTTAGCTTAAGTTCATTAACTGCCGGGCATATATACGTATATGTATATATGTATATATATATATATATATATATATATATATATATATATATATATATATATATATATATATATATATATATATATATATATATATCGTGCCGAATAGGCAGAACTTGCGATCTTGGCTTAAATAGCAACGCTCATCTTGCCATATAGGACAAGCGAAAATTTGTGTATGCAATAATTTCGCCAAAATCATTCTGAACCTAACGAAAAAAAATATATTTCACTATGTTTGTTTAGTATTAACTTATTATAAACAAATCTAAAATATATTTAGTTGGGTTAGGCTAAAATAAATTGTTCTTCTTATAATAAGGTTAGGTAAGTTTTCCAAGATTCTTTTGGAGCAAAATTAAAAATTTTTACATCAACATTAATGAAAAAAATATATCTTTAAACGTATAAGAGAAAATTTTAGAAAGGACTTAATTTTAAATGAGTTCTTGCTAATTGACCAGTTTTACATATTCGGCACGACATATATATATATATATATATATATATATATATATATATATATATATATATATATATATATATATATATATATATATATATATATATATATATATATATATATATATATATATATATATATATATATATATATATATATATATATATATATATATATATATATATATATATATATATATGAACATTAAAATGGTATAAAATACCGACAGATTGTTAGGTTAGATATTGTTTCAGACAACGGAACAATGCTCTTCTCCAGACTGAGGGACTGACCACCTCAAAACTTTAAGGGTGATGGACTGATTACATCGTCTTCAAGTATCTTCTGCTTCTATCAACTTTTCTGTACTCGACTGAAGAAGCCTACTGTGTAGGCGAAACGTTTCAAAATAAAGATACCTAATTGTTGCATATGTGTCTTACCTAACATATATATATATGTCGTGCCGAATATGTAAAACTGGTCAATTAGCAAGAACTCATTTAAAATTAAGTCATTTCTGAAATTTTCTCTTATACGTTTAAAGAAATTTTTTTTTCATTAATGTTGATGTAAAAATTTATAATTTTGCGCCAAAAGTATCATAGAAAACTAACCTAACCTTATTATAACAAGAACAATTTATTTTAGCCTAACCCAACTAAACATATTTTAAATTTGTTTACAATAATTTAATGCTAAACAAGCACAGTGAAATATATTTTTTTCGTTAGGTTCAGAATGATTTTGGCGAAATTATTGCATACACAAATTTTAGCTTGTCTTATATGGCAAGATGAGAGTTGCTATTTAAGCCAAGATCGCAAGTTCTGTCTATTCGGCACGACATATATATATATATATATATATATATATATATATATATATATATATATATATATATATATATATATATATATATATATATATATATATATATATATATATCGTGCCGAATAGGCAGAATTTGCGATCTTGGCTTAAATAGCAACGCTCATCTTGCCATATAGGACAAACGAAAATTTGTGTATGCAATAATTTCGCCAAAATCATTCTGAACCTAACGAAAAAAATATATTTCGTTGTGTTTGTTTAGTATTAAATTATTGTAAACAAATCTAAAATATATTTAGTTGGGTTAAGCTAAAATAAATTGGTCTTGTTTTAATAAGGTTAGGTAAGTTTTCTAAGATTCTTTCGTTGCAAAATTAAAATTTTTTACATTAACATTAATGAAAAAATATATCTTTAAACGTATAAGAGAAAATTATAGAAAGGACTTAATTTTAAATGAGTTCTTGCTAAATGACCAGTTTTACCTATTCGCCACGACATATATATACCTAGAGATGGACACCCCTCAGTGTATCTAGCACTGAAATACACACACACACACACACTCACCTCTCGGTATGCGCACATACTATGTGTGCATGACGAACAGGAACTTCTCTGTTGTATTCCTACACTGTGCTTGGAAATGCTAATGAAAAATAGCAGTGAAATTCACGTACAAAACACATGTGACAGTTGAATCTCTTGTTCATTTGTGAACGTGACTGATGAACCTGCTCTGTAGTTTTCTAGTTCCGGATATCATCGCTTCTGAGGCCGTTCCAGACCAAGCCAGTTCCAGACCAAGCCAGTTCCAGACCAAGCCAGTTTCAGACCAGAACAGTTCCAGACCAAGCCAGTTCCAGATCAAAGCAGGTCTAGACCAAGCCAGTTCCAGACCAGAACAATTCCAGACCAAGCCAGTTCCAGACCAGAATAGTTCCAGACCAAGCCAGTTCCAGATCAAAGCAGGTCTAGACCAAGCCAGTTCCAGACCAGAACAGTTCCGGAACAAGCCAGGTCCAGACCAACCCAGGTCCAGACCAAGCCAGTTCCAGACCAAACCCCCCTGTTACCAGACTATTGAACTAAGTTCTTTCAGCCGATATTTTCACACCTGCACCTGTGTTTGACCTGTTGTATCCGTACACACATAAGTTCACAGAAATGTTTGCTGTATATATACAGCCACATGCACACGGACACTTTTGTTGTACTCATGTTATGAGACCTACTGTGAGTGAGGACGACGCTTATGAGCAGGATTGTGAGTGAAGACAGTGTTTAAATGTAGTTGAGGGACGCGGCTATGAGGATAATTGATGTGAGGAGGAATAGTGGGAAGGGGGGAGCAATAAGTATCGAGAGCCAATATAGCATGGGAGTAAATTTATAATTCCATATATAATTTCAGCTACGGAGTGCAGAACACGCATGGGCGACATTTGAAAAAAAAAAAGGGGGGGGGGGGAGTATTGTGGCCCAGCTCGTCACCCACGGCTGCCCATCCCCGCATTATAAGTATTTGACCATCCATTTCGGGACGATTCACGAGCAATACGTTCAGCAAAATGTATATAAACAAGTCTTCACTTTCCCCCAGCCACCCCCAAACCCCCCCCCCCCTCCTCAATCTACAAAAAAAAAAATAGTAGTCGTCCAGAAACGACAATTTTTTTTTCTCTCTCTAGCTATTTCCTGGTCGTCTGTTATTTTTTTTTTGTCATAAGCTCTCTTTTATAGACTATTATTTATGTGACCTGTTTTATAAACTTTTTATTTCTTTTATGAACTGCAACAGTGATTTATATCAGCTTTTTTTTATGTATATGTTCCATAGACCTATGAAAAAGAGCTGACCAGTTTTGAGAGAATGAATGGAATATGTGTACCATAGGTAAGCGGGCACATTTGTTGACTTTGCACATTCATCTAGGCTACGTTTCGCTCGCCGAGAATTCCAGCCGAGCGAAACGTTGCCTATAAGAACATAAGAAAGAAGGAACACTGCAACAGGCCTACTGACCCATGCGGAGCAGGTCCATGTCCCCCCCCGAATTAGCCCAAGGACCCACCCCGTCGGATTAGCCCAATGACCCACCCAGTCTGGTCACCTCCACTCAAGGATGGAGCACGGCACCAGACCCAGCAGCACAAGCTAGTCAGGTCCAACTCGCACCCACCCACACCCACTCATGTATTTATCTAACCTATTTTTAAAACTACACAACGTTTTAGCCTCAATAACTGTACTCGGGAGTTTGTTCCACTCATCCACAACTCTATTACCAAACCAGTGCTTTCCTATATCCTTCCTGAATCTGAATTTTTCCAGCTTGAAACCATTGCTGCGAGTCCTGTCTTGGCTGGAAATTTTCAGCACGCTATTTACATCCCCTTTATTTATTCCTGTTTTCCATTTATACACCTCGATCATATCCCCCCTAATTCTACTCCTTTCGAGAGAGTGCAGATTCAGGGCTTTCAGCCTAACCTCATATGGAAAATTTCTGATACATGGGATCATCTTTGTCATCCTCCTCTGTACGTTTTCCAGAGTATTTATATCCATTCTGTAATACGGTGACCAGAAGTGAGCAACATAGTCTAAATGAGGCCTAACCAAGGATATATAGAGTTCAAGAACAACCTGAGGACTTCTATTATTTATACTTCTAGATATGAAGCCAAGAATTCTGTTAGCTTTATTGAGAACACTAATGCATTGTTGTCTTGGTTTTAGATTACTGCTAACCAGAACTCCTAAATCCTTTTCGCAATCAGTAGTATTAAGATCTACATTATTTAGTTTATATGTGGCATGGTTATTTAACTGTCCAACATTTAGAACTTTGCATTTGTCAATATTAAACTGCATCTGCCACTTTTCCGACCATTGCATCAGTCTATTCAAATCATCCTGGAGTGCTGTAGTGTCCTCATTAGAATGAATTGGACGGCCTATTTTGGTGTCATCAGCAAATTTGCTTATGTCGCTATTTATTCCCTCATCTATGTCGTTTATGTAAATTGTGAACAACGGGCCCAACACTGACCCCTGCGGAATACCACTTGTGACGTGCCCCCATTCTGATTTCTCCCCATTTATGCAAACTCTCTGCTGCCTATTTGTCAGCCATGCCTCTACCCAGGAAAAAATTTCTCCTCCTATTCCGTGTGCCCTAAGTTTCCTCAATAGCCTCAGATGTGGAACTCTATCGAAAGCCTTACTGAAGTCCATATACACAATATCATATTCATTACCATGATCTACCTCCTCATACACCTTAGTTTAACAATGTATAAATAGTATAATGATAACTGTTAATGTTGCACTGGAGGTGATATGAGAGCTTATACAAGCAGTACAGAGTGTAGGTACAGATTGCACAGATACTTTACAAGTAATAATAATACAAAAAATATAAAGTTAAAAATGGTAAAAAATGATCTTAAATAATTTTTAAATAGTAAGATTTGACTTAAAGCACAAAATTTAGGCAAATAATAATACAAATTGTATGATTAGTAATAAAAAAATTGAACTATTAGGACTAACAGTGTTTGCACTAATGCTAGACAGTAAACAAAAAAAGGGGGTTTTGTATTACACCAACTATTATAGACTGCACACACACTAGAGTTAATAAAAAGAAAAAAAATATAGGAGTTAACAATGGAGGATTGCAAAAGGTAGTTACAAGGTAGTTACAGATATCCAAATCTTGCAAATGTGTTCTTGATCGGTTCTGCAAATTTATATATATATATATATATATATATATATATATATATATATATATATATATATATATATATATATATATATATATATATATATATATATTGGTGAGCTGTCCCATCTCATTAATATTCTTCTGAGGTGTGTTGTAAATTACAAAATTTATGTGAGCTGTACAATTTACACACAAAAAATAATTTTGCGCTTTCAAATATATCACCTTATTTTTGAAAACTGTCCTGGGTATTTCTGCATCGCGAGAAGTCA
>NC_091313.1:17786595-17791595 GCF_038502225.1 Cherax quadricarinatus
GTTAGTGAGAAAGGTAGGTAGAAGAGTGAAGGTTAGTGAGAAAGGTAGGTATATGAGTGAAGGTTAGTGAGAAAGGTAGGTAGAAGAGTGAAGGTTAGTGAGAAAGGTAGGTAGAAGAGTGAAGGTTAGTGAGAAAGGTAGGTAGAAGAGTGAAGGTTAGTGAGGAAGGTAGGTATATGAGTGAAGGTTAGTGAGAAAGGTAGGTAGAAGAGTGAAGGTTAGTGAGAAAGGTAGGTAGAAGAGTGAAGGTTAGTGAGAAAGGTAGGTATATGAGTGAAGGTTAGTGAGAAAGGTAGGTAGAAGAGTGAAGGTTAGTGAGAAAGGTAGGTAGAAGAGTGAAGGTTAGTGAGAAAGGTAGGTAGAAGAGTGAAGGTTAGTGAGGAAGGTAGGTATATGAGTGAAGGTTAGTGAGAAAGGTAGGTAGAAGAGTGAAGGTTAGTGAGAAAGGTAGGTAGAAGAGTGAAGGTTAGTGAGAAAGGTAGGTATATGAGTGAAGGTTAGTGAGAAAGGTAGGTAGATGAGTGGAGGTTAGTGAGAAAGGTAGGTAGAAGAGTGAAGGTTAGTGAGAAAGGTAGGTAGAAGAGTGAAGGTTAGTGAGGAAGGTAGGTAGAAGAGTGAAGGTTAGTGAGAAAGGTAGGTAGAAGAGTGAAGGTTAGTGAGAAAGGTAGGTAGAAGAGTGAAGGTTAGTGAGAAAGGTAGGTAGAAGAGTGAAGGTTAGTGAGAAAGGTAGGTAGAAGAGTGAAGGTTAGTGAGAAAGGTAGGTAGAAGAGTGAAGGTTAGTGAGAAAGGTAGGTAGAAGAGTGAAGGTTAGTGAGAAAGGTAGGTAGAAGAGTGAAGGTTAGTGA
Source organism: Cherax quadricarinatus (assembly GCF_038502225.1). NCBI lineage: Eukaryota > Metazoa > Arthropoda > Malacostraca > Decapoda > Parastacidae > Cherax > Cherax quadricarinatus. The sequence continues at coordinate 17,787,441 of NC_091313.1, forward strand.
GAAAGGTAGGTAGAAGAGTGAAGGTTAGTGAGGAAGGTAGGTAGAAGAGTGAAGGTTAGTGAGAAAGGTAGGTAGAAGAGTGAAGGTTAGTGAGAAAGGTAGGTAGAAGAGTGAAGGTTAGTGAGAAAGGTAGGTAGAAGAGTGAAGGTTAGTGAGAAAGGTAGGTAGAAGAGTGAAGGTTAGTGAGAAAGGTAGGTATATGAGTGAAGGTTAGTGAGAAAGGTAGGTAGATGAGTGAAAGTTAGTGAGGAAGGTAGGTATATGAGTGAAGGTTAGTGAGAAAGGTAGGTAGATGAGTGGAGGTTAGTGAGGAAGGTAGGTAGATGAGTGAAGGTTAGTGAGGAAGGTAGGTATATGAGTGGAGGTTAGTGAGAAAGGTAGGTATATGAGTGAAGGTTAGTGAGAAAGGTAGGTAGATGAGTGGAGGTTAGTGAGAAAGGTAGGTAGATGAGTGGAGGTTAGTGAGGAAGGTAGGTAGATGAGTGAAGGTTAGTGAGGAAGGTAGGTAGATGAGTGAAGGTTAGTGAGGAAGGTAGGTAGATGAGTGAAGGTTAGTGAGAAAGGTAGGTAGAAGAGTGAAGGTTAGTGAGAAAGGTAGGTAGAAGAGTGAAGGTTAGTGAGAAAGGTAGGTAGAAGAGTGAAGGTTAGTGAGAAAGGTAGGTAGAAGAGTGAAGGTTAGTGAAGAAGGTAGGTAGATGAGTGAAGGTTAGTGAGGAAGGTAGGTATATGAGTGAAGGTTAGTGAGAAAGGTAGGTAGAATAGTAAAGGTTAGTGAGAAAGGTAGGTAGAATAGTAAAGGTTAGTGAGAAACGTATAGAGATGAGTGGAGGTTAGTGGGAAAGGTAGGTAGAAGAGTGAAGGTTAGTGAGAAAGGTAGGTAGAAGAGTGAAGGTTAGTGAGAAAGGTAGGTAGAAGAGTGAAGGTTAGTGAGAAAGGTAGGTAGAAGAGTGAAGGTTAGTGAGAAAGGTAGGTAGAAGAGTGAAGGTTAGTGAGAAAGGTAGGTATATGAGTGAAGGTTAGTGAGAAAGGTAGGTAGATGAGTGAAGGTTAGTGAGGAAGGTAGGTATATGAGTGAAGGTTAGTGAGAAAGGTAGGTAGATGAGTGGAGGTTAGTGAGGAAGGTAGGTAGATGAGTGAAGGTTAGTGAGGAAGGTAGGTATATGAGTGGAGGTTAGTGAGAAAGGTAGGTATATGAGTGAAGGTTAGTGAGAAAGGTAGGTAGATGAGTGGAGGTTAGTGAGAAAGGTAGGTAGAAGAGTGAAGGTTAGTGAGAAAGGTAGGTAGAAGAGTGAAGGTTAGTGAGAAAGGTAGGTAGAAGAGTGAAGGTTAGGTAGAGGAGTGAAGGTTAGTGAGAAAGGTAGGTAGAAGAGTGTAGGTTAGTGAGAAAGGTAGGTAGAAGAGTGAAGGTTAGTGAGAAAGGTAGGTAGAAGAGTGAAGGTTAGTGAGAAAGGTAGGTAGAAGAGTGAAGGTTAGTGAGAAAGGTAGGTATATGAGTGAAGGTTAGTGAGAAAGGTAGGTAGATGAGTGAAGGTTAGTGAGGAAGGTAGGTATATGAGTGAAGGTTAGTGAGAAAGGTAGGTAGATGAGTGGAGGTTAGTGAGGAAGGTAGGTAGATGAGTGAAGGTTAGTGAGGAAGGTAGGTATATGAGTGGAGGTTAGTGAGAAAGGTAGGTATATGAGTGAAGGTTAGTGAGAAAGGTAGGTAGATGAGTGGAGGTTAGTGAGAAAGGTAGGTAGATGAGTGGAGGTTAGTGAGGAAGGTAGGTAGATGAGTGAAGGTTAGTGAGGAAGGTAGGTAGATGAGTGAAGGTTAGTGAGGAAGGTAGGTAGATGAGTGAAGGTTTGTGAGAAAGGTAGGTAGAAGAGTGAAGGTTAGTGAGAAAGGTAGGTAGAAGAGTGAAGGTTAGTGAGAAAGGTAGGTAGAAGAGTGAAGGTTAGTGAGAAAGGTAGGTAGAAGAGTGAAGGTTAGTGAAGAAGGTAGGTAGATGAGTGAAGGTTAGTGAGGAAGGTAGGTATATGAGTGAAGGTTAGTGAGAAAGGTAGGTAGAATAGTAAAGGTTAGTGAGAAAGGTAGGTAGAATAGTAAAGGTTAGTGAGAAACGTATAGAGATGAGTGGAGGTTAGTGGGAAAGGTAGGTAGAAGAGTGAAGGTTAGTGAGAAAGGTAGGTAGAAGAGTGAAGGTTAGTGAGAAAGGTAGGTAGAAGAGTGAAGGTTAGTGAGAAAGGTAGGTAGAAGAGTGAAGGTTAGTGAGAAAGGTAGGTAGAAGAGTGAAGGTTAGTGAGAAAGGTAGGTATATGAGTGAAGGTTAGTGAGAAAGGTAGGTAGATGAGTGAAGGTTAGTGAGGAAGGTAGGTATATGAGTGAAGGTTAGTGAGAAAGGTAGGTGAGATGAGGAAGGTAGGTAGGAGTGAAGGTAGTGAGGAAGGTAGGTAGATGAGTTAGTGAAGGTAGGTAGTGAGTGAAGGTAGTGTAGGTATGAGTGGAGGTTAGTGAGAAAGGTAGGTAGATGAGTGAGTGTGAGGAGGTAGGTAGTGAGTGAAAGTGTAGGTAGATGAGTGAAGGTTAGTGAGGAAGGTAGGTAGAAGAGTGAAGGTTAGTGAGAAAGGTAGGTAGAAGAGTGAAGGTTAGTGAGAAAGGTAGGTAGAAGAGTGAAGGTTAGTGAGAAAGGTAGGTAGAAGAGTGAAGGTTAGTGAGAAGGTAGGTAGAAGAGTGAAGGTTAGTGATAAAGGTAGGTAGATGAGTGAAGGTTAGTGAGAAAGGTAGGTAGATGAGTGAAGGTTAGTGAGAAAGGTAGGTAGAATAGTAAAGGTTAGTGAGAAAGGTAGGTAGAATAGTAAAGGTTAGTGAGAAACGTATAGAGATGAGTGGAGGTTAGTGGGAAAGGTAGGTAGAAGAGTGAAGGTTAGTGAGAAAGGTAGGTAGAAGAGTGAAGGTTAGTGAGAAAGGTAGGTGGAAGAGAGGAGGTTAGTGAGAAAGGTAGGTAGAAGAGTGAAGGTTAGTGAGAAAGGTAGGTGGAAGAGAGGAGGTTAGTGAGAAAGGTAGGTGGAAGAGAGGAGGTTAGTGAGAGAGGTAGGGATATGAGTGGAGGTTAGTGAGAAAGGTAGGTAGAAGAGTGGAGGTTAGTGAGAAAGGTAGGGATATGAGTGGAGGTTAGTGAGAAAGGTAGGTAGAAGAGTGAAGGTTAGTGAGAAAGGTAGATAGAAGAGTGAAGCTTAGTGAGAAAGGTAGGGAGATAAGTGGAGGTTAGTGAGAAAGGTAGGCAGAAGAGTGAAGGTTAGTGAGAAACTTAGGGAGATGAGTGGAGGTTAGTGAGAAAGGTAGGTAGAAGAGTTAAGGTTAGTGAGAAAGGTAGGTAGAAGAGTGATAGTTAGTGAGAAAGGAAGGGAGATGAGTGGAGGTTAGTGAGAAAGGTAGATAGAAGAGTGAAGCTTAGCGAGAAAGGTAGGGAGATAAGTGGAGATTAGTGAGATAGGTAGGTAGAAGAGTGAAGGTTAGTGAGAAAGGTAGGCAGAAGAGTGAAGGTTAGTGAGAAACTTAGGGAGATGAGTGGAGGTTAGTGAGAAAGGTAGGTAGAAGAGTGAAGGTTAGTGAGAAAGGTAGGTAGAAGAGTGATAGTTAGTGAGAAAGGAAGGGAGATAGTGGAGGTTAGTGAGAAAGGTAGATAGAAGAGTGAAGCTTAGTGAGAAAGGTAGGGAGATAAGTGGAGGTTAGTGAGAAAGGTAGGTAGAAGAGTGAAGGTTAGTGAGAAAGGTAGGTAGAAGAGTGATACTTAGTGAGAAAGGTAGGGAGACGAGTGGAGGTTAGTGGGAAAGGTAGGGAGACGAGTGGAGGTTAGTGAGAAAGGTAGGTAGAAGAGTGAAGGTTAGTGAGAAAGGTAGAGAGATGAGTGGATGTTAGTGAGAAAGGTAGGTAGAAGAGTGAAGGCTAGAGAGAAAGGTAGGGAGATGAGTGGAGGTTAGTGCGAAACTAGGTAGAAGAGTGAAGGTTATTGAGAAAGGAAGGTAGAAGAGTGAAGGTTAGTGAGAAAGGTAGGTAGAAGAGTGAAGGTTAGTTAGAAAGGTAGGTAGAAGAGTGAAGGTTAGTGAGAAAGGTAGGGAGATGAGTGGAGGTTAGTGAGAAAGGTAGAGAGATGAGTGGAGGTTAGTGAGAAAGGT
>NC_091313.1:17796595-17821595 GCF_038502225.1 Cherax quadricarinatus
CTCTAACATGTTGATGCATGAGGTTCTCCAGTACCACATCCATCATCTTGGCTCTCCATGTTTCGGGACCCCCATGGGGCTCCAGGTTTTCCCAGTCAATCTCCTTGTGATTGAAATCACCCATAACTAGTACCTTTGCTCCCCCCATGTGTGCTCTCCTGGCCACCTCGGCTAGTGTGTCGATCATTGCTCTGTTGCTCTCGTCGTATTCTTCTCTTGGCCTCCTGCAGTTCTGTGGTGGGTTGTACATTACTGCAATCATCACCTTATGTCCCTCAGACTGGATTGCTCCTACTAAGTAGTCCCTTTCGCCCGTGCCATCCATTCCTTCCATTTTCTCAAAACCCCACTGGTTTTTAATGAGCAGTGCAACTCCTCCTCCCCCTCTCCTCCCTCTGTCTTTCCTGAGGACTTGATATCCGGATGGAAAGATTGAATCTGTTATTATTCTGGTGAGTTTTGTTTCTGTGAGTGCTATTATGTCTGGGGATGTCTCCTTGATTCTTTCGTGCCACTCCTCATACTTGTTTGTTATTCCATCTGCATTTGTATACCACACCTTCAACTTCTTTTCTAAGACTGTGGTCTGGGTGGTATATTGGGGTTGGCAAGTGGGAGACCTGGTAAGGAACTATGGGTTGTTGCTGTGGGGGTGGAGTTTGTAATGTAGTGGGTGGGGGCATTGGATGTGGCATGGGTGTTTTGATCTAGAGTGTTTGGTTGCACTGGGGTTGACCTGGTTGGGAGGCTTCTATAGGAAGTTGTGAGGGAGGCTGTATTTGATCATCTTCCTAGGTCTGGGATCTCCTGTGTGTCTTCTCCATCCCCTCTCTTTCCTCCTTTCGCCTTTGTACCATCTCTCTCAGTTTCTGCCTTTCTTCTTGTGTTCTGTCGCGGTCGAGATACACCTTCCTGTATGCCGGCATGTCCCTTAATCGTGCTTTCTCCTGCAGGATCCTGTTCCGAGTCGCTTCTGCCTTGAAGGTCACTTTCACTGGCCGGGTTCTTATTTTTACAAACCCCCCTATTCTCCGAAAATTTTCCAGCTGGGTCATGTCGTCTTCTCCTATTGCTTTCATGATGCTTTCAATTGCTTTTTTTTTTCCCTTGTTTTCTTGCTTCATATGTTTCCCCTTCAACTTCCTGGAGCCCATACACAAAGACTGACCTCACCCTTTCATTCTCCCACTGCATATCCCTGTGTATCCCCTCATTTAATTTGGTTTCCTCTACTGCAGCTTTCCTTTCTTCAGTTTCACTAGCTAATGTACTTGGGCTCAGTGGCCTGTCATTTTCCCTTCTCGGCTTTCCTTGGGCTCTGTTGTTGTTTGTTAGGGCCTCCACATAAAGCTTAGCTCTTTCATTTACTACAGTCTCCTCTGATAGAGCTTCTCCATGCAGCTATGCTCCTTCTTTCCCTACTGTCCCCTTATTTGTCTCTGAGGCAGCAGTCTCTGTTGTCAATCCCAGAATGTTCTTTAGTTCTTTAGGCTGTTTCAGATTTTTCAGTTCCTCTTCTAAATTCTGTATCCTAGCCTCTGCTGCTTTGACATGCACCTTCCACTTCCTGCTTTCCATATCTATCCTCTCTTCCATTCTCATGCTAAGTTCTTCTAGTTTCTTTTCCCATTCATGATCCCTTTTTATGAGCTCTGCTGCCCAATCTTCCTTTGCAGCTTCCTCCTCCTGTCCCTTGGTTTCTCTTGTTGCTCTCTGGCAACCCATTTTTGTTTTATCCTGATTGCCTCAGAGTGGGAAACCTATGTAGTTCTGTATGTTAGGTTATTAGTGTGTATGTCAGAGTGTGGGGGGAGGAGGTAGTGGAGGAACTGTGGCTATGCGGGAGAGGAGTGGGGAGGGGTGGGGAGGGGGAGGGTGAACGGGGGAGGGGAGGGTGAAAGAGGGAGGGGAAGGATCAGGGGAAGTAGTGAGATGTCGGTGGTGAGGGGGGGAGTGTATGTGTGAGTCTGGATGTGTGTGTACTCACCTAGTTGAGGTTGCGGGGTCGAGTCCGAGCTCCTGTGTGTGTGTGTGTGTGTGTGTGTGTGTGTGTGTGTGTGTGTGTGTGTGTGTGTGTGTGTGTGTGTGTGTGTGTGTGTGTGTGTGTGTACTCACCTATTTGTGGTTGCAGGGGTCGAGTCATAGTTTCTGGCCCCGCCTCTTCACTGATTGCTACTAGGTCCTCTCTCTCTCTCTATGTGTGTGTGTGTGTGTGTGTGTGTGTGTGTGTGTGTGTGTGTGTGTGTGTGTGTGTGTGTGTGTGTGTGTGTGTGTGTGTGTGTGTATGAGTGTATGTGTTTGAGTGTGTGTGTATGTATGTGTGTGTGTGTGTGTGTACTCACCTAGTTGAGGTTGCGGGGGTCGAGTCCGAGCTCCTGGCCCCGCCTCTTCACTGGTCGCTACTAGGTCACTCTCTCTGAACCGTGAGCTTTATCATACCTCTGCTTAAAGCTATGTATGGATCCTGACTCCACTACATCGCTTCCCAAACTATTCCACTTACTGACTACTCTGTGGCTGAAGAAATACTTCCTAACATCCCTGTGATTCATCTGTGTCTTCAACTTCCACCCGTGTCCCCTTGTTACTGTGTCCAATCTCTGTGTGTGTCTGTGTGTGTGTACTCACCTATTTGTACTCACCTATTTGTGGTTGCAGGGGTCGAGTCCTAGCTCCTGGCCCCGCCTCTTCACCGGTTGCTACTAGGCCCTCTCTCTCCCCGCTCCATGAGCTTTATCAAACCTCGTCTTAAAACTGTGTATGGTTCCTGCCTCCACTACGTCATTTTCTAGGCTATTCCACTGCCTTACAACTCTATGACTGAAGAAATACTTCCTACTATCTCTCTGACTCATTTGTGTCTTCAACTTCCAATTGTGGCCTCTTGTTTCTGTGTCCCCTCCCTGGAACATCCTGTCCTTGTCCACCTTGTCTATTCCACGCAGTATTTTATATGTCGTTATCATGTCTCCCCTGACCCTCCTGTCCTCCAGTGTCGTCAGGCCGATTTCCCTTAATCTTTCTTCATAGGACATTCCCCTTAGCTCTGGAACTAACCTTGTTGCAAACCTTTGTACTTTCTCTAGTTTCTTGACGTGCTTTATCAAGTGCGGGTTCCAAACAGGTGCTGCATACTCCAGTATGGGCCTGACATACACGGTGTACAGTGTCTTGAATGATTCCTTACTAAAGTATCGGAATGCTGTTCTCAGGTTTGCCAGGCGCCCATATGCTGCAGCAGTTATCTGATTGATGTGTGCTTCCGGAGACATGCTCGGTGTTATACTCACCCCAAGATCTTTCTCCTTGAGTGAGGTTTGCAGTCTTTGGCCACCTAGCCTATACTCTGTCTGTGGTCTTCTGTGCCCTTCCCCTATCTTCATGACTTTGCATTTGGCAGGATTAAATTCGAGAAGCCATTTGCTGGACCAGGTGTCCAGTCTGTCCAGGTCTCTTTGAAGTCCTGCCTGGTCCTCATCAGATTTAATTCTCCTCATTAACTTCACATCATCTGCAAACAGGGACACTTCTGAGTCTAACCCTTCCGTCATGTCGTTCACATATACCAAAAATAGCACTGGTCCTAGGACCGACCCCTGTGGGACCCCGCTCGTCACAGGTGCCCACTGTGATACATCATTACGTACCATGACTCGTTGTTGCCTCCCTGTCAGGTATTCTCTGATCCATTGCAGTGCCCTTCCTGTTATATGCGCCTGATGCTCTAGCTTCAGCACTAATCTCTTGTGAGGAACTGTGTCAAAGGCCTTCTTGTGTGTGTGTGTGTGTGTGTGTGTTTGTGTATGTGTGTGTATATATGTGTGTGTGTATGTGCGTGTGTGTGTGTGTGTGTGTGTGTGTGTGTGTGTGTGTGTGTGTGTGTGTGTGTGTGTGTGTGTGTGTGTGTTTGTGTATGTGTGTGTACTCACCTATTTGTACTCACCTATTTGTGGTTGCAGGGGTCGAGTCTTAGCTCCTGGCCCCGCCTCTTCACCGGTTGCTACTGGGCCCTCTCTCTCCCCGCTCCATGAGCTTCATCAAACCTCGTCTTAAAACTGTGTATGGTTCCTGCCTCCACTACGTCATTTTCTAGGCTATTCCACTGCCTTACAACTCTATGACTGAAGAAATACTTCCTAATGTGTATATATGTGTGTGTACTCACCTAGTTGTACTCACCTAGTTGAGGTTGCAGGGGTCGAGTCCAAGTTCCTGGCCCCGCCTCTTCACTGGTCGCTACTAGGTCACTCTCCCTGAACCATGAGCTTTATCGTACCTCTGCTTAAAGCTATGTATGGATCCTGCCTCCACTACATCGCTTCCCAAACTATTCCACTTCCTGACTACTCTGTGGCTGAAGAAATACTTCCTAACATCCCTTTGATTCATCTGTGTCTTCAGCTTCCAACTGTGTCCCCGTGTTGCTGTGTCAAGTCTCTGGAACATCCTGTCTTTGTCCACCTTGTCAATTCCTCTCAGTATTTTGTAAGTCGTTATCATGTCCCCCCTATCTCTCCTGTCCTCCAGTGTCGTCAGGTTGATTTCCCTTAACCTCTCCTCATAGGACATACCTCTTAACTCTGGGACTAGTCTTGTTGCAAACCTTTGCACTTTCTCTAGTTTTTTTACATGCTTGGCTAGGTGTGGGTTCCAAACTGGTGCCGCATACTCCAATATGGGCCTAACGTACACGGTGTACAGGGTCCTGAACGATTCCTTATTAAGATGTCGGAATGCTGTTCTGAGGTTTGCCAGGCGCCCATATGCTGCGGCAGTTATTTGGTTGATGTGCGCTTCAGGAGATGTGCCTGGTGTTATACTCACCCCAAGATCTTTTTCCTTGAGTGATGTTTGTAGTCTCTGGCCCCCTAGACTGTACTCCGTCTGCGGTCTTCTTTGCCCTTCCCCAATCCTCATGACTTTGCACTTGGTGGGATTGAACTCCAGGAGCCAGTTGCTGGACCAGGTCTGCAGCCTGTCCAGATCCCTTTGTAGTTCTGCCTGGTCTTCGATCGAATGAAGTCTTCTCATCAACTTCACGTCATCTGCAAACAGGGACACCTCGGAGTTTATTCCTTCCGTCATGTCGTTCACAAATACCAGAAACAACACTGGTCCTAGGACTGACCCCTGTGGGACCCCGCTGGTCACAGGTGCCCACTCTGACACCTCGCCACGTACCATTACTCGCTGCTGTCTTCCTGACAAGTATTCCCTGATCCATTGCAGTGCCTTCCCTGTTATCCCTGCTTGGTCCTCCAGTTTTTGCACTAATCTCTTGTGTGGTACTGTGTCAAAAGCCTTCTTGCAGTCCAAGAAAATGCAATCCACCCACCCCTCTCTCTCTTGTCTTACTGCTGTCACCATGTCATAGAACTCCAGTAGGTTTGTGACACAGGATTTCCCATCTCTGAAACCATGTTGGCTGTTGGTGATGAGATCATTCCTTTCTAGATGTTCCACCATTCTTCTCCTGACAATCTTTTCCATGATTTTGCATGCTATACATGTCAGTGACACTGGTCTGTAGTTTAGTGCTTCATGTCTGTCTCCTTTTTTAAAGATTGGGACTACATTTGCTGTCTTCCATGCCTCAGGCAATCTCCGTTTCGATAGATGTATTGAATATTGTTGTTAGGGGTACACATAGCGCCTCTGCTCCCTCTCTCAGGACCCATGGAGAGATGTTATCTGGCCCCATTGCCTTTGAGGTATCTAGCTCATTCAGAAGCCTCTTCACTTCTTCCTCGGTTGTGTGTACTGTGTCCAGCACATGGTGGTGTACCCCACCTCTCCGTCTTTCTGGAGCCCCTTCTGTCTCCTCTGTGAACACTTCTTTAAATCTCTTGTTGAGTTCCTCACATACTTCACGGTCATTTCTTGTTGTCTCTCCCCCTTCCTTCCTTAGCCTGATTACCTGGTCCTTGACTGTTGTTTTCCTCCTGATGTGGCTGTACAACAGTTTCGGGTCAGATTTGGCTTTCACTGCTATGTCATTTTCATATTGTCTTTGGGCCTCCCTTCTTATCTGTGCATATTCGTTTCTGGCTCTACGACTGTTCTCCTTATTCTCCTGGGTCCTTTGCCTTCTATATTTCTTCCATTCCCTAGCACACTTGGTTTTTGCCTCCTTGCATCTTTGGGTGAACCATGGGCTCATCCTGGCTTTTTCATTATTCCTGTTACCCTTGGGTACAAACCTCTCCTCAGCCTCCTTGCACATTGTTGCTACATATTCCATCATCTCATTAACTGGCTTCCCTGCCAGTTCTCTGTCCCACTGTGTGTGTGAGTGTGTGAGTGTGTGTGTGTGTGTGTGTGTGTGTGTGTGTGTGTGTGTGTGTGTGTGTGTGTGTGTGTGTGTTTGAATTTGATTTATAGGTTGAGTGGAAATCTGGTTTCTAGGTTCATCTCCTGTATATCAAAAGTTCTTCTAGATTCACTAGTAATTGACTTATTTTATTATAGTCGGAATGTTGCACTACAGATTTCACCTCAAAAATTCCTTGACGCGTTATAGGAAAAAAAATTAAAATCATAGAACTTAAGACAAGAAGAAAATTGTAAGAAATTTGTTGGAAATATTTTGACTGCTGCCATAAAATATGTTTTTTTTTTTTAATAGTTTTGGTGTTGGCAGTAAAATTAGTTCTTTGTAATAGCTAACTTTGATGGTTGCAATAAAATTAATCGTATTTAACACTTGCAATAGATATTTGTTTCGGGTTTATCTTCTTTGGTTTATAACACCAGAGACTCACCCAGCGAGACAACCATGGCAGACTCCGCTTCTTTTTTGTTCATTATTGTTATTATTATTATTATTATTATTATTATTATTATTATTATTATTATTATTATTATTATTATTATTATCGTGCTATTTTTTTTGCTGTTGCTCTTAGTGTTCCTGTTTATTAACTAACAGTCTACACTAAATAAACAATATTCCGCTGCCTTCTAAAGTCTGGTATATATATATATATATATATATATATATATATATATATATATATATATATATATATATATATATATATATATATATATATATATATATATATATATATATATATATATATATATATATATATATATATATATATATTCACTGTTGTTGAAAGTCAGAGTTGTAGGTGTACTTCAGCCATGACTTCAGACGCACCTCGCCCCTTTAAACCATTCTTTTCAATTTCTTCTTCTCCTCTTCTTCCTCTACCTCCATCATCTCCTCTTCCTCCTCTTCCTCTTCCTCTTCCTCTTGCTAAGACTCTCTTACAAAAGCATTTTATGCTCTCCAAAATTTTTTAACATACGTATTTTCCTGCACACTCCTCCCGGGCATTTAAAAAAAAATTCAAATGTAACTTATGTGTGAGCGTGTGTACTCACCTATTTGTACTTACCTATTTGTACTCACCTATTTGTACTTACCTATTTGTGGTTGCAGGGGTCGAGTCCTAGCTCCTGGCCCCGCCTCTTCACTGGTTGCTACTAGGTCCTCTCTCTCCCTGCTCCATGAGCTTTATCATACCTCGCCTTAAAACTATGTATGGTTCCCGCCTTCACTACGTCACTTTCTAGGCTATTCCACGGCCTGACTACTCTATGACTGAAGAAATACTTCCTAACATCCCTTTGATTCATCTGAGTCTTAAACTTCCAATTGTGACCTCTTGTGTCTTTGTCCCATCTCTGGAACATCCCGTCTTTGTCCACCTTGTCTATTCCGCGCAGTATTTTATATGTCGTTATCATGTCTCCCCTGACCCTCCTGGCCTCCAGTGTCGTCAGGCCGATTTCCCTCAACCTTTCTTCGTAGGACAATCCCCGTAGCTCTGGGACTAGTCTTGTTGCAAACCTTTGCACTTTCTCTAATTTCTTAACGTGCTTGACTAGGTGTGGATTCCAAACTGGTGCTGCATACTCCAGTATGGGCCTGACGTAAATGGTATACAAAGTCTTGAACGAATCCTTACTGAGGTATCGGAACACTATCCGTAGGTTTGCCAGGCGCCCGTATGCTGCAGCAGTTATCTGATTGAAGTGCGCCTCAGGAGATGTGCTCGGTGTTATACTCACCCCCAGATCTTTTTCCTTGAGTGAGGTTTGCAGTCTTTGGCCATCTAAACTATATAGTGTCTGCGGTCTTCTTTGCCCTTCCCCAATCTTCATGACTTTGCACTTGGCAGGGTTAAACTCAAGGAGCCAGTTGCTGGACCAGGCTTGTAGCCTGTCCAGGTCTCTTTGTAGTCCTGCCTGATCCTCATCCGATTTGATTCTTCTCATTAACTTCACATCATCTGCAAACAAGGACACTTCTGAGTCTATCCCTTCCGTTATGTCGTTCACATATACCAAGAACAGCACAGGTCCTAGGACTGACCCCTGTGGAACCCCGCTTGTCACAGGCGCCCACTCTGACACCTCGTCACGTACCATGACTCGTTGTTGCCTCCCTGTCAGGTATTCTCTGATCCATTGCAGTGCCTTTCCTGTTATGTGTGCCTGATCTTCTAGCTTTTGCAGTAACCTCTTGTGAGGAACTGTGTCGAAGGCCTTCTTGCAGTCCAAAAAAATGCAGTCGATCCACCCCCCTCTCTCTTGTCTTACTTCTGTCACCTTGTCATAAAACTCTAGTAGGTTTGTGACACAGGATTTTCCTTCCCTGAAACCGTGCTGGTTGTCAATTATACACTTGTTTCTTTCCAGGTGCTCCACCACTCTCCTCCTGATGATCTTCTCCATGACTTTGCATACTATACACGTTAGTGATACAGGTCTGTAGTTTAGTGCCTCATGTCTGTCTCCCTTTTTAAAAATTGGGACTACATTTGCCATCTTCCATACCTCAGGGAGTTGTCCAGTTTCAAATGATGTGTTGAAGATCTTTGTTAATGGCACACACAATATCTCTGCTCCCTCTTTAAGGACCCACGGAGAGATGTTGTCTGGTCCCACCGCCTTTGAGGTGTTAAGTTCGCATAGCAGCTTCTTCACCTCCTCCTTGGTTATATGTACCTCATCCAGCACTTGCTGGTGTACCCCCCTGTTCTGATTTCCTGGAGTCCTACTGGTTTCCACTGTAAATACTTCTTTAAATCTCGTGTTGAGCTCCTTACATACCTCTCGGTCGTTTCTTGTAAATTCCTCATCACCCTTTCTCAGTCTGATTACCTGGTCCTTGACTGTTGTTTCCCTCCTGATATGGCTGTACAACAGCTTCGGGTCAGTCTTGACTTTCGATGCTATGTCATTTTCATATTGTCGCTGAGCCTCCCTTCTTATCTATGCATATTCGTTCCTGGCTCTTCGGCTAATCTCTTTATTTTCCTGAGTTCTCTGTCTTCTGTAGCTTTTCCATTTTCTAGCACACCTAGTTTTTGCCTCCCTACACCTTTGGGTGAACCAAGGACTCGTTCTGTTCTTACCATTATTTCTGTTTCCCATGGGAACAAACCTCTCATCTGCCTCCTTGCATTTTGTTGCCACATAGTCCATCATTTCTTGTACTGGCTTTCATGTCAGTTCCCTCTCCCACTGAATGTCTTGAAGGAAGTTCCTCATGCCTGAGTAGTTCCCCCTTTTGTAGTTTGGTTTTTCCCACCCTATTCCTGCTACTCTCTCCACTTGGAGCTCAACTATGTAGTCGAAGCAGAGAGCCACATGATCACTAGCTCCCAGGGGCCTTTCATACATGATATCCTCAATGTCCGAACTACTCAAGGTGAATACAAGGTCCAGTCTTGCTGGTTCATCCTCTCCTCTCTCTCTGGTAGTGTCTCTAACATGTTGATGCATGAGGTTTTCCAGTACCGCATCCATCATCTTGGCTCTCCATGTTTCGGGACCCCCATGGGGCTCCAGGTTTTCCCAGTCAATCTCCTTGTGATTGAAATCACCCATAACTAGTAACTTTGCTCCCCCCATGTGTGCTCTCCTGGCCACCTCGGCTAGTGTGTCGACCATTGCTCTGTTGCCCTCATCGTATTCTTCTCTTGGCCTCCTGCAGTTCCGTGGTGGGTTATACATTACTGCAATTGTCATCTTATGTCCCTCAGACTGGATTGTTCCTACTAAGTAGTCCCTTTCGCCAGTGCCATCCATTCCTTCCATTTTCTCAAAACCCCACTGGTTTTTAATGAGCAGTGCAACTCCTCCTCCCCCTCTCCTCCCTCTGTCTTTCCTGAGGATTTGATATCCGGATGGAAAGATTGAATCTGTTATTATTCTGGTGAGTTTTGTTTCTGTGAGTGCTATTATGTTTGGGGATGTCTCTTTGATTCTTTCGTGCCACTCCTCATACTTATTTGTTATTCCATCTGCATTTGTATACCACACCTTCAACTTCTTCTCTAAGACTGTGGTCTGGGAGGTGTATTGGCGTATGGGAAGTGCGAGACCTGATAAGGAACTATGGGTGGTTGCTGTGGGGGTGGAGTTTGTAATGCAGTTGGTGGGGGCATTGGATGTGGCATATGTACTCACCTAATTGTGGTTGCAGGGGTCGATACTCAGCTCCTGGCCCCGCATGTGTGTGTGTGTGTGCGTGTGTGTGAGTGTGTGTGTGTGTGTGTGTGTGTGTGTGTGTGTGTGTGTGTGTGTGTGTGTGTGTGTGTGTGTGTGTGTGTGTGTGTGTGTGTGTGTGTGTGTTTAATCCTTATTTCGGGGACTAAAATATTACTTTTACTGTCTAGGTGAATATCAGCCATATTGACCCTCGTGCAGTAGATAGGCTTTGAACTATGGTCAGTATACACTCGGAAGTACACACAGACGAGTGGAAATAAAGGAGTATACATTTATCACTGACCTTGGAGGTAGCCTCGGCGAGAAGGCCATCAAAGCTCTTGACTTGCATGGGATTGACGACCATAGAGACGCCCTTGTAGTAGGTGTCGCCACTCCTGTACATGTGAATCCTCTTTCCCTCTGGTAGTTGCATGAGGCGAGATGTGTGGGATTGGAGGGATAAGGGGGATTTGGTGGTGGTAGTAGTAGTTGTGGTGGTGGTGGGTGCAGTCATGGTGACGGTAAGTGTAGTTGTGATGCCGTAGGTGTAGTGGTGATGGTGGTTGGTGTAGTGGTGATGGATGTAGTTGCGGTGCTGGTGGAGTGGTTCTTGTGGTAGGGTGATGATGGGTGTGAAGAAGGTTATGGTAATTAGGGTAGTGTTGATGGTGGTAGTGTGTATGGGGTCGTTGGAGTGGTTGTCGTAGTAGTGGATGTAGCAAATGGAGTGATGTAGTAGATGGTGTGGATGTAGTAGATGAAGTGGCGGTGGTAGTGGTATCTGGGGACGGGAGGGAAGGTAACGAGTGTATACAGTACTGGTAGCGTTGCTATGTAGTGGGACTGGTGGATGCTCCAGAGTCGTTCTGTTAGCTCATGGAAGTTTCACACACGCACACGCACCCTCTCCAGAGGTCTTGGGTCGCTAAATGGGAATCAGGAGAAAAAAAACTTTATGCTTATCTTGTGGCTGGAAGCTACGAGTGCCGTTTAACACGAATTTCTTCAGGCTTTCTTGCATATGGTGAACTATTATAGTTTGTGTAGCTTTCTCCAGAGGTTCCTTTGACGGTTATAAATAACTGCTGGAGAAATATATAGCCGGTTAAAAACTGTCACCGTTACTGCCCAAATTCAAGTGTTAGTGTTACTGAAAATGCACTCCAAGAACTTGCTTGTTTCAAGATTTCAATCCATGAATAAGTGTTCTCTCCGTAAATTAAAAGAGGACATCATTTCCAGGGTTTTCTGTTTGTGTTAGCAAAACACCTCGAAAAACATTTAAAGTACAGAACATATTTTATGTTTTACTGTCACAACTGTTTCACCAAAACAAAACACAAGAGATTAAGTAAAAACGCCTTTGACATAATATCTAAGTTCAACCTTTTTTTTACGTCTTTTATTGAGCATTAGCCGTCCAGTAGAGGTGAGACATTTATAATGTCTCAGGCTGCCGTAGCAGACTTACATGAGCAACTTGAAGTAATGTTCATTCTCTGTCATTACATGTACACAGTACATGTTTCATTACACAGTTTCTTTTCCATGTGTACATCGTATTAGCTTCCTCGTTTTGACACTGGAAACGTAAATCCATACCACACCTTTTCCTTTAGAATTTTCTGCTAACCTTCCTCATGAATACTAGGCAACAACACTTCGCTTAATTACATTAGAGTTCACTTTTAGCCTCTGAAAACACGATTAATTCCAGGAACTAGCGGATCGACTAAATTATTAATCCTGCTATGTCTCAGACAATAGCATTCTGGCGCTCTACAAGAGCCGTCTCAACACTCTGAGGAACCAGCAATGACTGAGGGGATAACCTTTAGCCAATCATAATATAAAGGCCGTCACTGGTCGATCGTCGTCACGCTGATATATATCTGCCTAAACTTTATACGAAATAAAATATTAAACACCTCTAAAAACAAGAGTGTGTACAAGCGTGTAGCAGCAGAAGCTCCTGCTATTTGCTGGCAGTATTTGTTGATGAAGTGTGGCGATATTGGACAGCCGATAGTGGTGATCGATAGGGTCGATAGGTACTCGAGGTCGCCAAATGCGTCCTCGTGTGCTGGTGTCAAGAGTTCTTTAGTACAAGTACTGCGGTATACCTTCCGAAAGGTTTCCAGAGTAGTGGATACATTCAATGGCCATCATATACCAAGTAATATTTAAGTTTGACTTTCCATATTATACGCGCTCAAAAGATGATATATAATACCTCTCTCGATATTACTAATAGGGTAAATAACTACATATCACCCAGTATTTTTTAAAGGATATAGATGAATACCTCCAAGCATATTTCCCACCTGGTCGCATAATATTTCTTCAGCCCAAGAACACGAGCGTGAATGGTAGGCCAAAATCACCACTCTTTACTGCAATAGGTCTAATTCGCTCGTTTATTACGTAACTTAGTAAAGAATAATGTTGCCTTGCTTGTTGCTCCTTTATCTGGCTTTGCAATTTTTATTAAAATGCTGTTATTTCTCATTGACAGTAACAAATTACAAGACAGAAGCTATTGTTTACTGAATGTTGTAACTCCAGCGAAGAATACAGT
The DNA here is from genome assembly GCF_038502225.1 of Cherax quadricarinatus. NCBI lineage: Eukaryota > Metazoa > Arthropoda > Malacostraca > Decapoda > Parastacidae > Cherax > Cherax quadricarinatus. The sequence continues at coordinate 17,809,686 of NC_091313.1, forward strand.
TTATTCTGTACAGATCTCAACATGTGTATACTCACGTAATTGTGGTTGCAGGGGTCGAGTGTGTGTGTGTGTGTGTGTGTGTGTGTGTGTGTGTGTGTGTGTGTGTGTGTGTGTGTGTGTGTGTGTGTCTGTGTGTTTGCTTGTTATTAGTCATGTCAACATGCACGTCTTCTTTCTGGTCTCATGTAAATTGTTGTTTTTCCTGGCGCCTGCGTCAAAAAATTGTCGTTTAAGGTGATTTACCTTGATTACTATAGCTCCTTGAAAATAATGCTACTTGTACTTGAAAATAGAGCTACTAGTACACAAAAGTTTTATTGTTCCTTTATTCTACACTTTTTCATGAGAGTGTAGATTGAGAACTCTCACTCGACCTTACTAGCAAGGTTGACCAGCAACGTTAAGAACCTTTTTCTGTGCATAACTGTCTATAACTGCATTCTGCTCTGTTCACCCCATTAAAAAAGATCGGTTGGTTCTCAAAATTCTTGACAGCCAGCTCTCATGTTTTCCCCGTGTTCTCTGCAACACAAAAGTGAAGTAGATGTTTTTTTCTGAACTTTTTTCACTGTGCAATAAAGAAATGTTTTATCTCTGTTCATTCTGTCGGGGATAACAGTGTGACGTGACAGTATCCCAGCACTAGCACCCTCCTGCACTAGCACAAGTCAACGGCATACTGTCAGTGCACACACACACACGAACCATGGAGTGGTAGTGGTGGTGGAGGTGGTGATAGTGGTAGTAGCGGGGGTACTGATATTGCTAGTGGTTGCGGTGATACAGGCGATCATAGGGGTTAAGACTGAGGTTGCAAAGGTGGTGTTGGTGGTACGTGGCAAAGGTCGTGGTGGTAAGAGTGGTGCTGGTGGTATGGGGAGTGCTTGTAGTGGTGGTAGTGGTTTAGATTGTGGTGGTGTTGGTGCTCTAGAGCCAGGTGCTCTATATTATTTCTTTAAATAAGTGAACCAATATGTGAGTCATCTGAGCTTACCATATGTTCGTTCGCCATTCCTGTTTATCACAGTACTTCAGTTCCCTCGTTCATTCCCCCCAGTGTTACATAACATAGTACCTTCATTCCCCTCATTTTCCACAAAAGTTGCATTCACCCTCGTCTCTCTCCTCCTCCCTAATTACCGTTTATAACCCTCTCCCTCAAAATGCACTGATTTATCTCCCTTCTTCCCCCTCTGGCTCTCCTCCTCTCCCTCCTTCTCTTCTCCCACTTCCCTACCCCATTTCTCTCTCATTCCCCTCTTCCTCTCTCTCTCCCTCTTTCAAGGCTGAGAGACTGATCACCTCTAACCCTGTCATGTTTTCCACCGTCTTCAATATTATTCTTTGTATTCCATTAACAAAGTCACCGACGGGCGAAACGTCTCCATAATAAAGATACCCAAGTGACGCAAGTGTGTCTTATAAGACTTGTCGATTTTGTGTACCACTAACAGAGGTTAATGAGTGTGAGGGGTTTAAAGCCTATCGACTACACTAGGAGTCGTTAAGGCTGCGCATAACCTTTTCACCACCAGACAAGAATACTTCACTCCCTAAAATAGGTATTAAACTCTCGGGGTATATACGCTGAGAGAAATACACCTCTCAGTGTGTATATGCTATGAGAAATACACCTCTCAGTATGTATATATATCCTGTGTATATATATGACTAACTCCCTCACTCTAAACCTTTTTTACTTCTCTCTCAAGCGAGCTTCATCAATACTGATGTTCTGTCCTGAGCGAAACATCGTATAAAACAGTCTATATCTTCAGTACGAGTCATTATAGCGACACCTGGCAACTGTTCGTCTGGTAACCAATGTAAACAAATGTCGTCACGTGACGTCACTCCCGCTAAATATTAAATTTATTCCCATCAAGGAGGGAGAGGTGCCTTGATGCTGGGGAAGGGCTCTTGATCCGAAGAATTGGAGTTTTCTCTTCCTCGCTTTCTTCCGGGCGTTGTATGGCCCTTACAGGTTCAACGCTCAGCAGTGTATATAAGAATAAGACCTGGTTCAGTGGTTGTTACCATCCGAGAAAGGTATCCCCATTATTCCATAACCCCAGCCCCATTTACTTCGACGAGAAAGGTATCCCCCATTGTCCCATAACCCCAGTCCCCCCCCCTCTACCTGGATGATCCAAGAAGTATCCCCATTTTCTATCACTCCAAATCCATTTACTTCGACGAGAAAGGTATCCCCCATTATCCCATAATTCCAGCCCCCTCTACATCGATGATCCGAGAAAGGTATCCTTCTAACCCATAACATGTTAAAGACTTGTGCGAGTGTGTGTGTGTCCCGATGTATGAGTGTGTGTGCATATGTATACCTGTGTGTATGTATGCGTGCCTGTTTCTATGGTTCTACCTTCTAACATAGGGTCAGTTCCAGCAGCCTGGCCTCATTTTCCTTAGTGCCACGACACTACTCCCTGAATTGTCTCCAGTTTTGCAACATCAGTCATCGGATGAGGCGGCTCCATGCTGGTGCTACGTACTCCAAGATGGCCATGACATGTGTTATATATACAGTAGAGCCGTGAAAGTATATGTGTGTGTATGTTTACGTAGGCGTATGAAAGTTCACTAAACTCACTATTGTACCCACTACACCCTCTGTTGTACCCATTACACTCACTGTTGTATCCACCACACCCTCTGTTGTATCCACTACACCCACTGCTGTATCGACTATACTCACTGTTGTATCCACTACACCCTCTGTTGTACCCACTACACCCTCTGTTGTACCCACTACACCCTCTGTTGTACCCACTACACCCTCTGTTGTACCCACTACACCCTCTGTTGTACCCACTACACCCTCTGTTGTACCCACTACACTCTCTGTTGTACCCACTACACCCTCTGTTGTACCCACTACACCCTCTGTTGTACCCACTACACCCTCTGTTGTACCCACTACACCCTCTGTTGTACCCACTACACCCTCTGTTGTACCCACTACACCCTCTGTTGTACCCACTACACCCTCTGTTGTACCCACTACATCCACTGTTGTATCCGCTATACTCATTATTGTACACAATACACTCACTGTTGCATCCACTACATGTGCGTATGTTTACGTGTGCACATGATAAACGCAGGTTTAACTCAAACTCAGCAAAATGTGGGAACAATCAGTGGTTGAAAGTTATTGGGCGATACCCGGAGAGTTTTACCTTTCACAGCGGCCGATAACAAAAACTGTTTTTTTTTCCGTTAATGTTAGGTCCCCCCCCCCTTTTATATAACTGACCTTAACAGTGCCCACAATAGACATTCTTCTATGTTAGACGAATATCCTAGAACACAACAACGTAGAAAAAAAATATAGATAAACGCTTTTATTAGTTTCGTATATAAAAGCTATACACAGATAACCTGCATATAGGAGAAAGTAACTTATGGTCTAAGACGGACCGAAACGTCGTCATGAGTTTCTGTGAGGGTTATTTGTGCGTTGTTCTCGTCACGTTATGGTGCCTTTGTATTCATGTTAAAACTCTCTCCTAAAGAGCTGAGGGAAACCGTATAAAAACTAGACTTGTTTCGGTCACTGCGCGACCCAAGAATTGTATCCTTGTATCCCATCAGCCCAGCCCCCTCTACCTCAATGCACGCAAAAGGAATGGTACAGAGTGTGTCATAATTTTCTAATGAAGCTGAATGTCAGCACTGAAGATTTGAAGCCGATCTAAAGGGGCATTCAAGCATTACTTCGAAAACACTTACATTCCAGTTTTTCTCAATAACAACGACAAAAATAACACCTATACAGCCCAAAATTAATTCAAAGCTCTCACTGATTATTATTATTATTATTATTATTATTATTATTATTATTATTATTATTATTATTATTATTATTATTATTATTATTATTATTATTATTAATATTATTATACAGCGCCTGTGGGGGATGATGGAAGGTATTCAGGCTCAGTTCAAGCAACCGGACCACAGATCCAATTCCCTGGATCAAAAGCCCCTCACCAGCGTCATGGAACCTCCCTTGAGGGGGGAACTCTCAATGAGATATACCAACTCTGAAAGTTTCAAGCCAATCTGAAGAGGCGTTCTCAAGTTATCATTGGTACTCTAGAGTAATATCCAAATTTCTTGAATTAAAATGAAAAACTTGCCCCTACACAACACACAACCAATCTGAGAAATTGACCAACACAGTACAAAGCTAAGTCGAATCTTTCACTAAACAAGGTTCGTTAGCGTCGTTGTCTTAAAGCTACGGATTTGAAACCTGGCCTATCTTCATTAAATTTCGTAGTCTGTGCCTATAATAAAAAGGTTAGTAACAGTCTTTGAAAATTACACACACACACACACACACACACACACACACACACACACACACACACACACACACACACACACACACACACACACACACACTAGATATATATATATATATATATATGTATATATATATATATATATATATATATATATATATATATTCAGATATTTGGGAGTGGATGTGTCAGCGGATGGGTCTATGAAAGATGAGGTGAATCATAGAATTGATGAGGGAAAAAGAGTGAGTGGTGCACTTAGGAGTCTGTGGAGACAAAGAACTTTGTCCTTGGAGGCAAAGAGGGGAATGTATGAGAGTATAGTTTTACCAACGCTCTTATATGGGTGTGAAGCGTGGGTGATGAATGTTGCAGCGAGGAGAAGGCTGGAGGCAGTGGAGATGTCATGTCTGAGGGCAATGTGTGGTGTGAATATAATGCAGAGAATTCGTAGTTTGGAAGTTAGGAGGAGGTGCGGGATTACCAAAACTGTTGTCCAGAGGGCTGAGGAAGGGTTGTTGAGGTGGTTCGGACATGTAGAGAGAATGGAGCGAAACAGAATGACTTCAAGAGTGTATCAGTCTGTAGTGGAAGGAAGGCGGGGTAGGGGTCGGCCTAGGAAGGGTTGGAGGGAGGGGGTAAAGGAGGTTTTGTGTGCGAGGGGCTTGGACTTCCAGCAGGCATGCGTGAGCGTGTTTGATAGGAGTGAATGGAGACAAATGGTTTTTAATACTTGACGTGCTGTTGGAGTGTGAGCAAAGTAACATTTATGAAGGGATTCAGGGAAACCGGCAGGCCGGACTTGAGTCCTGGAGATGGGAAGTACAGTGCCTGCACTCTGAAGGAGGGGTGTTAATGTTGCAGTTTAAAAACTGTAGTGTAAAGCACCCTTCTGGCAAGACAGTGATGGAGTGAATGATGGTGAAAGTTTTTCTTTTTCGGGCCACCCTGCCTTGGTGGGAATCGGCCGGTGTGATAATAAAAAATAAAATATATATATATATATATATGTATGTATATATATATATACATATATATATATATATATATATATATATATATATATATATATATATATATATATATATATATATATATATATATATATCTGGTGGTGGTGCGGGGTTGGCACTGACCGTTGGTCCACATTCTGAGAGAAGCTGCGGCAGGTGACAGACCCGCATTGCGCTACTCTGAGAAAACTTCCCCTCCTTTATTTACTGCCTTACAACATTGCATAGCTCCTGATGACGCACTGAGAAAGTACATAAGCTAAAGATTACCACCCCCACACCCTCGTGACTTGTCTTGCATAGTTAAGACCCCCCATCTGCGATTGTTTGCATACATATATACATATATATATATATATATATATATATATATATATATATATATATATATATATATATATATATATATATATATTTATATATTTGAAATACGACCATTGTAAAATAAATTTTCTTCTAATACTCCTCTCTGTAAATTACTTGAATTAGGTTATCAATGTCTCTCTGGCTGCTTGTGTTGGCCTAATGCCATTCGTTAATACAGGTGGACTGATGTTAGGTTAATACAGGTGGACTGATGTTAGGTTAATACAGGTGGACTGATGTTAGGTTAATACAAGTGGACTGATGTTAGGTTAATACAGGTGGACTGATGTTAGGTTAATACAGGTGGACTGATGTTAGGTTAATACAGGTGGACTGATGTTAGGTTAATACAGGTGGACTGATGTTAGGTTAATACAGGTGGACTGATGTTAGGTTAATACAGGTGGACTGATGTTAGGTTAATTCAGGTGGTCTGATGTTACGTTAATACAGCTGGACTGATGTTAGGTTAATACAGGTGGACTGATGTTAGGTTAATACAGGTGGACTGATGTTAGGTTAATACAGGTGGACTGATGTTAGGTTAATACAGGTGGACTGATGTTAGGTTAATACAAGTGAACTGATGTTAGGTTAATACAGGTAGACTGATGTTAGGTTAATACAGGTGGACTGATGTTAGGTTAATACAGGTGGTCTGATGTTACGTTAATACAGGTGGACTGATGTTAGGTTAATACAGGTGGTCTGATGTTACGTTAATACAGGTAGACTGATGTTAGGTTAATACAGGTAGACTGATGTTAGGTTAATACAGGTGGACTGATGTTAGGTTAATACAGGTGGTCTGATGTTACGTTAATACAGGTAGACTGATGTTAGGTTAATACAGGTGGACTGATGTTAGGTTAATACAGGTGGTCTGATGTTACGTTAATACAGGTAGACTGATGTTAGGTTAATACAGGTGGACTGATGTTAGGTTAATACAGGTGGACTGATGTTAGGTTAATACAGGTGGACTGATGTTAGGTTAATACAGGTGGACTGATGTTAGGTTAATACAGGTGGACTGATGTTAGGTTAATACAGGTGGACTGATGTTAGGTTAATACAGGTGGACTGATGTTAGGTTAATACAGGTGGTCTGATGTTACGTTAATACAGATGGACTGATGTTAGGTTAATACAGGTGGACTGATGTTAGGTTAATACAGGTGGACTGATGTTAGGTTAATACAGGTGGACTGATGTTAGGTTAATACAGGTGGACTGATGTTAGGTTAATACAGGTGGTCTGATGTTAGGTTAATACAGGTGGACTGATGTTAGGTTAATACAGGTAGTCTGATGTTAGGTTAATACAGGTGGTCTGATGTTAGGTTAATACAGGTGGACTGATGTTAGGTTAATACAGGTGGTCTGATGTTAGGTTAATACAAGTGGATGTTAGGTTAATACAGGTGGTCTGATGTTAGGTTAATACAGGTGGTCTGATGTTAGGTTAATACAGGTGGACTGATGTTAGGTTAATACAGGTGGTCTGATGTTAGGTTAATACAGGTGGACTGATGTTAGGTTAATACAGGTGGTCTGATGTTAGGTTAATACAGGTGGTCTGATGTTAGGTTAATACAGGTGGTCTGATGTTAGGTTAATACAGGTGGACTGATGTTAGGTTAATACAGGTGGTCTGATGTTAGGTTAATACAGGTGGTCTGATGTTAGGTTAATACAGGTGGTCTGATGTTAGGTTAATACAGGTGGTCTGATGTTAGGTTAATACAGGTGGTCTGATGTTAGGTTATAAGGTGGTCTGATGTTAGGTTAATACAGGTGGTCTGATGTTAGGTTAATACAGGTGGTCTGATGTTAGGTTAATACAGGTGGTCTGATGTTAGGTTAATACAGGTGGACTGATGTTAGGTTAATACAGGTGGACTGATGTTAGGTTAATACAGGTGGACTGATGTTAGGTTAATACAGGTGGACTGATGTTAGGTTAATACAGGTGGACTGATGTTAGGTTAATACAGGTGGTCTGATGTTAGGTTAATACAGGTGGACTGATGTTAGGTTAATACAGGTGGTCTGATGTTAGGTTAATACAGGTGGACTGATGTTAGGTTAATACAGGTGGACTGATGTTAGGTTAATACAGGTGGTCTGATGTTAGGTTAATACAGGTGGACTGATGTTAGGTTAATACAGGTGGTCTGATGTTAGGTTAATACAGGTGGTCTGATGTTAGGTTAATACAGGTGGACTGATGTTAGGTTAATACAGGTGGACTGATGTTAGGTTAATACAGGTGGTCTGATGTTAGGTTAATACAGGTGGTCTGATGTTAGGTTAATACAGGTGGTCTGATGTTAGGTTAATACAGGTGGTCTGATGTTAGGTTAATACAGGTGGTCTGATGTTAGGTTAATACAGGTGGTCTGATGTTAGGTTAATACAGGTGGTCTGATGTTCGGTTAATACAGGTGGACTGATGTTAGGTTAATACAGGTGGACTGATGTTAGGTTAATACAGGTGGACTGATGTTAGGTTAATACAGGTGGTCTGATGTTAGGTTAATACAGTTGGTCTGATGTTAGGTTAATACAGGTGGTCTGATGTTAGGTTAATACAGGTGGACTGATGTTAGGTTAATACAGGTGGTCTGATGTTAGGTTAATACAGGTGGTCTGATGTTAGGTTAATACAGGTGGTCTGATGTTAGGTTAATACAGGTGGTGTGATGTTCAGTTCTGTGGATGTTCTGACCTTCATGGTTCTGTTGTTTTGTTCTTGCAGTACTTTGGCCGTCATGGTTTTGTTTTTTGCAATTTTCTGATGTTCATTCCCCTTGACTTTGGATCGTTCACAATTACGTTCGTTCTTCCGTTCACATCAGAACTTTTTTTTAATTGGCAATTCGCTGACAGTCACTCCGTAGTCAAGGTTAAATTGACCGCAAAACAGAGAGATGAGGTGTTGAAATATTTATGTAAAGACCGGTGAGACGATCTCTTTATTGTCCTGGTTTGTCAATATTTTGTGGTCTCTCTCTCTCTCTCTCTCTCTCTCTCTCTCTCTCTCTCTCTCTCTCTCTCTCTCTCTCTCTCTCTCTCTCTCTCTCTCTCTCTCTCTCTCTCTCTCTCTCTCTCTCTCTCTCTCTCTCTCTCTCTCTCTCTCTCTCTCTCTCTCTCCCTCTCTTAAACCTTCTAATGTTTTTCTCTTTTTATCTCCTACTTATCCAATCTGTTTTCATGCATTTACTTCATGTTCCCTTTCTTTCTTACTTCCTCTTCCTTCTCATTCCCTGGGGGATTTCCCTCTTCTTCCACTTTCATTTTTCTCCCTCTTCCTCCAGCTCCTCTGTTTTTGTTTTCAGCAGCTACTCGGCACTGCCCTCCTCAGCAGCTACTCGACACTGCCTTCCTCAGCAGCTACTCGACACTGCCTTCCTCAGCAGCTACTCGACACTGCCTTCCTCAGCAGCTACTCGACACTGCCTTCCTCAGCAGCTACTCGACACTGCCTTCCTCAGCAGCTACTCGACACTGCCTTCCTCAGCAGCTACTCGACACTGCCTTCCTCAGCAGCTACTCGACACTGCCTTCCTCAGCAGCTACTCGACACTGCCCTCCTCAGCAGCTACTCGACACTGCCTTCCTCAGCAGCTACTAGACACTGCCCTCCTCAGCAGCTACTCGACATTGCCTTCCTCAGCAGCTACTCGACATTGCCTTCCTCAGCAGCTACTCGACATTGCCTTCCTCAGCAGCTACTAGACACTGCCCTCCTCAGCAGCTACTCGACATTGCCTTCCTCAGCAGCTACTCGACACTGCCTTCCTCAGCAGCTACTAGACACTGCCTTCCTCAGCAGCTACTCGACACTGCCCTCCTCAGCAGCTACTCGACACTGCCTTCCTCAGCAGCTACTAGACACTGCCCTCCTCAGCAGCTACTCGACATTGCCTTCCTCAGCAGCTACTCGACATTGCCTTCCTCAGCAGCTACTCGACATTGCCTTCCTCAGCAGCTACTAGACACTGCCCTCCTCAGCAGCTACTCGACATTGCCTTCCTCAGCAGCTACTCGACATTGCCTTCCTCAGCAGCTACTAGACACTGCCCTCCTCAGCAGCTACTCGACATTGCCTTCCTCAGCAGCTACTCGACATTGCCTTCCTCAGCAGCTACTCGACACTGCCCTCCTCAGCAGCTACTCGACATTGCCTTCCTCAGCAGCTACTCGACACTGCCCTCCTCAGCAGCTACTAGACACTGCCTTCCTCAGCAGCTACTCGACATTGCCTTCCTCAGCAGCTACTCGACACTGCCCTCCTCAGCAGCTACTCGACACTGCCCTCCTCAGCAGCTACTCGACATTGCCTTCCTCAGCAGCTACTCGACACTGCCCTCCTCAGCAGCTACTAGACACTGCCTTCCTCAGCAGCTACTCGACACTGCCCTCCTCAGCAGCTACTCGACATTGCCTTCCTCAGCAGCTACTCGACACTGCCCTCCTCAGCAGCTACTAGACACTGCCTTCCTCAGCAGCTACTCGACACTGCCCTCCTCAGCAGCTACTCGACATTGCCTTCCTCAGCAGCTACTCGGCACTGCCCTCCTCAGCAGCTACTCGACATTGCCTTCCTCAGCAGCTACTCGACACTGCCCTCCTCAGCAGCTACTAGACACTGCCTTCCTCAGCAGCTACTCGACACTGCCCTCCTCAGCAGCTACTCGACATTGCCTTCCTCAGCAGCTACTCGACACTGCCCTCCTCAGCAGCTACTCGACATTGCCTTCCTCAGCAGCTACTCGGCACTGCCCTCCTCAGCAGCTACTAGACACTGCCTTCCTCAGCAGCTACTCGACACTTCCCTCTTCAGGCCACTTCCCGTCTCGGTGGTTCCTGGATACACTTGAGCACAACAGCTCTTCACTTGCGTGTGCACCCGTGAGCACCCGTGTGCACAAACAAGTGTGATCGTGCAGGGAGGAAGCAGCAGTGTGCACTCTTACCTATATCTGTCGTTAAGAGTCAACAAGTTTTTCTTTTAAATGATGTATTACTCGCTTTGATCATTTTTCTGTCATCCATTGCCCTCTTTTCTTTTTATATATGTTATTTCTTCCATGCCACCCGAGTGTGTGTGTGTGTGTGTGTGTGTGTGTGTGTGTGTGTGTGTGTGTGTGTGTGTGTGTGTGTGTGTGTGTGTGTGTGTGTGTGTGTGTGTGTGTGTGTGTGTGTGTGTGTGTGTGTGTGTGTGTGTGTGTGTGTGTGTGTGTGTGTACTCACCTATTTGTGGTTGCAGGGGTCGATCCATAGCTCCTGGCCCCGCCTCTTCACTGGTTATTACTAGATCCTCTCTCTCCCTGCTCCATGAGCTTTATCAAACCTCGTCCTAAAACTATGTATGGTTCCTGCCTCCACTACGTCACTTTCCAGATTATTCCACTCCCTGACAACTCTATGACTAAAGAAATACTTCCTAACATCCCTCTGACTCATATGAGTCTTCAACTTCCAATTGTGACCCCTTGTTTCTGTGTCCCATCTCTGGAACATCCTGTCTCTGTCCACCATGTCAATTCCTCGCAGTATTTTATGTCTTTATCATGTCTCCCATAACCCTTCTGTCCTCCAGTGTCGTGAGGTCGATTTCTCTTAACCTTTCTTCGTAGGTCATTTCTCTTAGCTCTGGGACTAGTCTTGTTGCAAATCTTTGCATTTTCTCTAATTTCTTGATGTGTTTGACTAGGTGTGGGTTTCAAATTGCTGTTGCATTCTCCAATATGGGCCTGACGTACATGGTATACAGAGTCTTGAGCGATTCCTTATTGAGGTATCGGAACGCTATTCTCAGGTTTGCCAGGCGCCCATATGCTGCAGTTATCTGGTTGATGTGCGCTCGGGAGATGTGTATGGTATTATACTTACCCCAAGTTCCTTAAGTGAAGTTTGCAGTCTTCGGCCACTTAGCCTATACTATGTCTGGGTCTTCTTTGCCCTTCCCCGATCTTCATGACTTTGCATTCGGCGGGGTTAAATCGAGGAGCCAGTTACTGAACCAGGCTTGCAGCCTATCCAGGTCTCTTTGTAGTCTTGCCTGATCCACATCCGATTTAATTATCCTCATTAATTTCACAGTCTATCCCTCCCGTCATGTCATTCACATATACCAAAGACAGCACTGGTCCTGGGACTGACCCATGTGTAACCCTGCTCGTCACAGGCGTCCA
>NC_091313.1:17826595-17844095 GCF_038502225.1 Cherax quadricarinatus
ATGTGAGAGTTATCTGTGTGTTGCTCCAGTCACGGGATTGTGCATTTGTGTTCGTTACCTGAATATACAACGAAACGATGGAGCGGTGAGGTACGGCAAGAGCGACATTTGACTCATTCTTGCTGCACTGGGCAGTGTTGCAACAACCTGAAGCTTGCAACCTGTATACCTTACTGAGAGAGTGTTCCGAACTTCCCTGCATTTGTACATTGTAATTAATATAGTCCATTAGCCATGTAAACTTGGGTAAGTGACAGTTCCGCTTGCAACGGAAATACTAGGAGAGAGTAGAGGAGAGAATAGAGACGGGAGTAGAGGGGAGAGTAGAAACGAGAGTTGAGGCGAGAGTTGAGGCAATGCTATATCAGTTTTATTACATATCTTGAATCTAAGTCTTCTTAATGCTTCAAATAGAAGACAGAAGTTTGTAAGAGTCATTGTTGTGTATTGGTTCTGTGAAACTCAGAACATGTTTGACACTTTCAAGTGCCAGCTGGCTCTAACTCTCGCACCGCGCCCTCATAGGTACTCCAATTGACCTGAAGAAGACTCACCGTGTCCTAGTCATAGGGCTGACCGCACCATAGGACTGTAAGTGGTATTACATTTGACCTGAATGCTCACTGTGTCCATCCCAAAGGGATGTAAATGGTACATCACGTGTACACACACTGACACTCCTTCAGGAGCCACGCCGGGTCACTACATGGAGCAGACCCGGGTCAGGACCGTCCTGTTGAACTTAAATGAACATCTTGCTCTCGCGCACACACACAAGCAGATGCGAACGCGAACGTACACACAAACAAATTTCTCTCTCTCTCTCTCTCTCTCTCTCTCTCTCTCTCTCTCTCTCTCTCTCTCTCTCTCTCTCTCTCTCTCTCTCTCTCTCTCGTTCTCTCTCTCCACATACATATATATATATTACAGGCTTCTTGCTTCTGACATGTTTAAACTTCGGCGTGTCTGGGACATTTAAACCTTGATACTTCTGGGACATTTAAACCTTGGTACGTTTGGGACATTTAAACCTCAGTACATCTGATACTTTTAAACCTCGGTACTTCTTGGACATTTAAACCTCGGTACGTCTGGGTCATTTAAACCTCAGTACACTTAAACCTAACTCATCTGCAACACCTGACATCATCACGCTCGCATAATTTACTTGAAAACAGTTCTGTTATAATCAAACAAACACGAAACAACACACAATGGAAGGATATATTAAACTGATGCAAAACACAGGCGAGAATGAGAGAATAATGTAGATCTGTAAGTGTTTATGCTTTACAAACCTTTTAAAAACCAGATAAATGCTTTGCCTTCTTTTCAGCTATCTGGATAGTAACAGTCCTGAGTCGAGGCGCTAGACGATAGTCCTCTTCGGGGGAGGATCTCATGTGTAGGTCACCCACACCAGGCTTCCATCACCCGGCTTCCAACACCAGGCTTCCAACGCCAGGCTTCCAACACCAGGCTTCCAACACCAGGCTTCCAACACCAGGCTTTCAACACCAGGCTTCCAACACCAGGCTTCCAACACCCGGCTTCCAACACCAGGCTTCCAACACCAGGCTTCCAGCACCAGGCTTCCAACACCAGGCTTCCAACGCCAGGCTTCCAACACCCGGCTTCCAACACCAGGCTTCTAACACCAGGCTTCCAACACCAGGCTTCCAACACCAGGCTTCCAACACCAGGCTTCCATCACCAGGCTTTCAACACCAGGCTTCCAACACCAGGCTTCCAACACACGGCTTCCAACACCAGGCTTCCAACACCAGGCTTCCAACACCAGGCTTCCAACACCCGGCTTCCAACGCTAGGCTTCCTACACCAGGCTTCCAACACCAGGCTTCCAACACCAGGCTTCCAACGCCAGGCTTCCAACACCCGGCTTCCAACACCCGGCTTCCAACACCAGGCTTCCAACGCCAGGCTTCCAACACCAGGCTTCCAACACCAGGCTTCCAACACCAGGCTTCCAACACCAGGCTTCCAACGCCAGGCTTCCAACACCCGGCTTCCAACACCAGGCTTCCAACACCCGGCTTCCAACATCAGGCTTCCAACACCCGGCTTCCAACACCAGGCTTCCAACACCAGGCTTCCAACACTAGGCTTCCAACACCAGACTTCCAACACCAGGCTTCCAACACCAAGCTTCCAACACCAGGTTTCCAACACCAGGCTTCCAGCACCAGGCTTCCAACACCAGGCTTCCCTCACCAGGCTTTCAACACCAGGCTTTCAACACCAGGCTTCCAACGCCAGGCTTCCAACACCAGGCTTCCAACACCAGGCTTCCAACACCAGGCTTCCAACACCAGGCTTCCAACACCAGGCTTCCAACACTAGGCTTCCAACACCAGGCTTCCAACACCAGGCTTCCAACACCAGGCTTCCAACACCAGGCTTCCAGCACCAGGCTTCCAACACCACGCTTCCAACATCAGGCTTCCAGCACCAGGCTTTCAACACCAAGCTTCCAACACCAGGCTTCAAACACCAGGCTTTCAACACCAGGCTTCCAACACCAGGCTTCCAACACCAGGACCCGTCCACCCCACCCCAAGCTATGTATTGCTGGCCTCGTCTGCTTGGCTCTCGCACCTGGACTCTGGCAAGCACCACCTCGCCCCGTGTGTTTACACCAAATGATGCAAAACACTGCAACCAACTTTCTCAGTCAATTCGTCTACACAAGTGGGATCCCACAAGTGTCGGTGCTCACCCTGTTATCACTAGTGGGATCCCACAAGTGTCGGTGCTCACCCTGTTATCACTAGTGGGATCCCACAAGTATCAGTGCTCATCCTAATAATCTGAAGTATGCGTTTGAGGCACCATCGCCACAGCTCGAAAGACGTGACGCAAATGTGTCAATCACTAGTGGGATCCCACAAGTGTCGGTGCTCACCCTGTTATCACTAGTGGGATCCCACAAGTATCAGTGCTCATCCTAATAATCTGAAGTATGCGTTTGAGGCACCATCGCCACAGCTCGAAAGACGTGACGCAAATGTGTCAATCTCAAAGAAATGACAAAATTGATTCTATAGTTGAGAGACGAATTCTGAAGCGAGAGTAGAGGCAAAAGAAACTCCCTCCTTTGAAGACAGGAGGAGGAGAGGAAATATGATAATTACATGCATATTTACGAAAGGATGCAAAAAAAAGAAGGCAAAGACGATGATTTAATGTCAACATTAATTTTATTTATTTTAATTATGGGGAACACACTAAACCCGTAATGATCATACAGCGCCTGGGGGTAATGAGAGGTATTCAGAGTCTATAAGTCCAACTCCTTGGATCAAAACCCTCTCACCGACATCAAGACTCCTCCTAAGAGGGCAAGAAAAAGCTGGCCGCCATAACTTTTAACCTATGTAAGCCCTTCAAGGGATGGGAGAGTTACCTTGATGCTGGTGAAGGGGCTCTTGATCCACAGAACCATGACTATACTTCCTTCTAACAGACCTGGCACTTTATGATTCCTGCGGAAAATATAATACTAATAATAATAATAATAATAATAATAATAATAATAATAATAATAATAATAATAATAATAATAATAATAATAATTTTAACACTCTGGCCGTCTCCCACCGAGGTAGGGTGACCCGACAAAGAACAACTTCTACTCTCACACATTCAATCATTGTCTTGCCAGAAGGGCAGTTAAGATGACTCTACACCTCCAGGATTCAAGTTCGTCTAACCGATTTTCCCTGAATCCCTCTAACAGCACGTCATGTCGTAAATAAAACACTTACCTTCACGCCTTTCTAGCACGCTCACACATGCCTGTTGGATGTCGAAGCCCCAAGCACTCAAAACCTTCTTTACCCCCCTCCCTCCAATCCATCTTGGACTACCCCTATCCATCCTTCCCGCCATCCCAGATTTATACACCTCATAATCTAATAAAATAATAATTACAGTCCATGTATGAAACACTGTGAAAGGAATGTTTTAAATAGAATTTTCATAGTTGTAGACGAAAGAATTAAAACTTAGGAAAGAAACAGTGTTCCACAACCACTGAAAATTTTTAAGGTTACAATATTTACAACAGAAGACAGAACACCGTGATTAAAATTATATTCACAGGGAAGCGGTGAACCCGTACGGGGGGGGACGGGTGGTAACGAGAGGTGAACCGGAACACCAGGAGCTCTAAGCTCTATTCCTGTAACCACAACAGCAGGTATAGTATTTCTGTACCCTAAACCTTTCTGAAGAATTCATGAGTGAGTAAGGAAAACGTCACTATTAATAGAAGTGGTCCAGTGGTAGTATGTGAACTATGGCCGAAATAAATAGTCTACTCCAGAGAGTATCGTTCAAACTGTCGTTCGACATCGTTTATTATTTATTAAGTGATTGGTGGTGACAGTGGACGAGCAGTAAGCGGCTCACTCTGGTTAATTCCCAATCCTTGTCTCTTTCTTCACTCTTTCTTGCTACTTTCTTCTGTCTTTCTTGTCTCTTCCTTTATCATTTCTTGTCACTTTTTTCTCTCTTTCTTGATTGTTTATTGACTGTTTCTTGTCTCTTCTTTCTTTTTTCACTCCTTCTTGAATGTTTCTTGTTTCTTCCTTGTCTCTTTCTTTATTTTTTCTTGTTGTTCCTTTATTGTTTCTTGCTTGTTTCTTATCTTTCTTGTCTGTTTCTTGTCTGCTTCTTGCCTGTTTCTTGTTGTTTCTTGTATTTTTCAGGTATATTTATTGTCCGTTTCTTTTTTTTTTGGGGGGGGGGTCATGGCTGCTAGAGACTATGACATTATTTGTAAATTAAAACACAGTTAACCTTGACAACAAAATAATATTTTATACTTTTGTGTTACTCTCTAAACTTTCTTTATATGATATATATATATATATATATATATATATATATATATATATATATATATATATATATATATATATATATATATACATACACACACTAGTCTAGTGTAAGTGTTATTGTGTATCTCTCCCACAAGGGATGGGGGGGCCCATACTTCCGATCGTTGTAATTAAAGGCGGAAATCCTGTTACCGGTGGAAGATTTTCACCCAAATATCGCTGTGAGATAGAGAATAATTTCACCTGTTGGCTCGCTGTTCCTGAGCACTGTATTCAACTCTTCTCCACCTGAAAGTGAAACCGGATAATCTCATAGGGAGCTCCGGAATGCACCAGCCTCTACCTCGATTTTTGCGGGCAGTGTATGCGATTAACCGATGTGTTTTGGACAGGAAAAGCGGGTTGGACTATGACGCTTTCCGTAGGGGTAGGTGAGTGGGGAGGAGGGGTAAGAGGAAGGGAGGGGTGGATGGCGGTAGGTGGAGGGAGACTGAATGGACGTCAGGGGAAAGGGGGTAATGGGAGGGTGGAGGAAGTGGCAAAGGGAGGTGGAAAAGGTGTTTAGGTTGTGTGTGACACAGTGAGGCTGGCCCACAGTGTAAATGTTTGTCCAAGCAACGTAGTGGTCTACGACGATACTCGGGGCGTTCTACAGGTGTGATTTACAAATGCCAGTTGCGTGTGTCTGTTACATGTGCCTGTTAAATGTGCCTATTATATGTGCCTGTCACATGTGACTGTTACGGGTGCCCGTTCACACTTGGTTCGGTTATATTAATAATGTTCAAGAGCGACAAGCTGATGAATAAGACACATGTGCAACACCCGGGTGTCTTATTTCACTGTCTCTGTATTGGGCTGACGAAGCCTGCTGTGCAGGAGATAGGTTTCGCTACTAAAGACACCCAAGTATCGTACACCTCTCATATTCACAAATGGTGTGAACTTGATAAGAATTTAAAGCGGATATATAATGTTGTTTTCAGCGAGTGTTCGAAGTGTATTTATAATGTTAATGAGACCACATAGAAACCTGATCTTTGAGAAGCTCATTAGAAACTACAACGACTGAAACGAGTCTTGAGTTCCAAAATTGAGTAAAAGATCTTGGCGTGTATTCAATTAGTGTAATTTTGTTTATACCCAAACCAGGTAACAGGTGGGGTTCGTACCCATGGCTAGTGAGTGGTAACACTCCAGGCTGGTTAAGCACTGGCCTGGAGTTTTACGATTCACTCGCCATGGGTTCAAACCCCACCCATTACTTGGTTTACTTGCAGTCGTGTTATTACAGTTTCGTGAGTTTGTTTATAAGCTCTCAAATTCTGTCATACCTATTTGTGAAGCCATGTACTGATTGTTTCTGCACTCCCGGCTCTCAAGAACGCTTCAGTGCACCATTCTCACATGGAACAGATGTTTCTTATTGTTGATGTGTCTCATTTCTGTACTTCCACTTGTGTCTCTTTTTTCTCTTATCTCACATGTTAAACCTTGGCCATAATGCTGAGTATTGTGTACATCATGAACATATTTCCTATGATTATTCACTAATAACATAGCTCAGTATCGCATATCTTTCCGTGTAGCTTATACATTGTAGCACTGGGACCAGGGTGGGGCTCCATATTGGCACCGCTTCCTCGAGTACTCGAGTATTGCTCTGACGTACGTTGTAATCTATGTCTTCAGTGATAACTTGCTCAGCTTCTAAAAGATCGTTCTCACATATGTACCAACGTTACGTATGCTGCCGATGATACACTATGAGTGCCTCATCAGACAGGTTCGTTGTGATATCTGCCTCTAGGAGTGTGCGTTATGTTCTTGATTCAGCGCTTGTAGTATCTTCCGTCCCAGTTAACCGCTGAAGTGTCTCCACTCTGGTGTCCTTAGCTACCATATTCGTTATACTGCCTTTGTGTTGAGTTATTTAAAGTCACTTGCCGGACCTTCCTGCGATTAATAGAAATTATTCTACAGTTTCTTTCAGTCATGCTGTGTGTGTGTGTGTGTGTGTGTGTGTGTGTGTGTGTGTGTGTGTGTGTGTGTGTGTGTGTGTGTGTGTGTGTGTGTGTGTGTGTGTGTGAACTCACCTATTTATGGTTGCAGGAGTCGATTCACAGTTCCTGACCCCCGCCTTTTCCTTGGTCACTACTAAGTCCACTCTCTCTACTCCAAGAGTTGTATCTTACCTGTGTATGTGTGCGCGCAGGGACACACACACACACACACACACACATACAAGCACTGACACATACACACACACAAACACGCACACAAACACAGACATAGCTGTAAATTACACATTCAAATGCGTCACAGAGCTGTCAGGAAACATATTACCCAGCAAGAGTAGTTATGAACTGAGCCCAACAACAACACAGTGGAAACACTCCTCCATACAAGGTTAAACACACACATGTCAGAGCTCTTTCACACCAGTCAGTCGAACGTTAAGAGACAGAACCAAGAACTAGAACTCAGCTCCCCCTTCCCCACAAACTGTAATACGTCATTACACTCATACAGGTAATTAAAACGGACAAGTGTCTGACACAATGAGTTTCCGACGCAGGTCCGGCGTCACGCGAGGTATGTAAATCTGAGAACAGTTACATCAAAGTGGTGTAGGATGATTCCATAGCAGCAACTGGCGCAGCAGCTACCAGGATACAGTCATCACTGTAACCACCAGTCTGCTGGCTGCTTCTGTTACTTTCAATAAAGGTATGGCTAGTGTGTTAACTCTGGAGACCTGCTCTGTCACCCATGCAGAATACCTTTTTATTAATAAAAATAATATTAATACTAAAATTGATAAAATATGGCGTGTGTGTGTACTCACCTAATTGTGGTTGCGGGGGTCGAGACTCAGCTCCTGGCTCCTGTGTGTATATGTGTGTGTGTGTGTGTGTGTGTGTGTGTGTGTCGTATATATGTGTACTAACCTATTTGTACTCACCTATATGTGGTTGCAGGGGTCGATTCACAACTTCTGGCCCTGCCTCTTCGCTCGTCGCTACGAAGTCCACTCTCTCCCTGCTCCATGATATTTATCATACCTCATCTTAATGCTATGTATGGATCCTGGCTTCACTACATCACTCTTCAGATTGCTCTACTTCCTGACTTCTATAACTGAAGAAATACTTCCTAATATCCCTGTGATTCATCTGGGTTTTCAGCTTCCAGCTGTGACCCCTTGTTACTGTGTCACATCTCTGAAACACTTTGTCCCTATCCACTTTGTCAATACCTCTCAGTATTTTATATATCGTTATCATGTCCTCCTATCCATCCTGCCCTCTAGTGTCGTCACGTTGATTTCCCTAACCTCTACTCGTAGGCCAAACCCTTTAGCTCCGGGACTAGTCTTATTGCAAACATTTGCACTTTCTCTAATTTCTTAGCGTGCCTAACCAGGTGTGAGTTCCATACTGGTGCTACATACTCTAATATGGACCTGACGTACACGGTGTACAGTGTCGTGAATGACCCCTTACTCAGGTGTAGAAACACTATCCATTGGATAACTAGGCGCCCATATGCCGCAGCAGTTGTTTAGTTGATTTGCGCCTCAGGAGATGTGTTCGGTAAGATACTCACCCAAGATTATTTTCCTTGAATGAGGTTTGCAGCCTTTGACCCCCTAGCCTGTACTCCGTCTGTGGTCTTCTTTCACCCTCCCCAATCTTCATGACTTTGCATCTGGTGGGGCTAAACTCCAAGAACCAGTTGCTGGACCAGGCTTGCAGCCTCTCCAAATCCCTTTGTAGTCCTATATGATTTTCATTAGTTTGAATTCTTCGCATTAGCTTCACATCGTCTGCAAACAGTGACACCTCTGAATCTATAACTTTCGTCGCGTCATTTCACATATAGTACTAGAAACAGCACCGGCCTTAGTACTGTAGTGTAAACCTGCACGTGTGTGTGTGTGTGTGTGTGTGTGTGTGTGTGTGTGTGTATTCACCTATTTGTACTCACCTATTTGTGGTTGCAGGGTTCAGGTCAGCTCCTGGCCCCGCATCTTCACTGATCGCTACTAGGTCCTCTGTTTCCCTTCTCCATGAGCTTTATCAGACCTCTAAATAAATGCTTCCTAACATTCTTTTGACTCATCTGAGTCTTCAACTTCCATTTGTAACCCCTAGTTTCTGTGTCCTATCTCTGGAACATCCTATCTATGTCCACCTTGTCAATTCTTCGCAATATTTTATATGTCGTTATCATGTCTCCCCTAGCCCTCCTGTCCACTAGTGTCGTCAGGCCGATTTCCCTTAACCTTCTTACGACATTTTCCTTAGCTCTGGGACTAGTCTTGCTGCAAACCTTTGTACTTTCTCTAATTTCTTGACGTGCTTGACCAGGTGTGGGTTCCAAACTGGTGCTGCATACTCCAGTATGGGCCTGACATACACGGTGTACAGAGTTTTGAACGATTCCTTACTGAGGTATTGGAACGCTATTCTCAGGTTTGCCAGGCGCCCATATGCCGCAGCAGTTATCTGGTTGATGTGCGCCTCAGTTGTGCTCAGTATTATACTTACCCCAAGATCCTTTTCCTTAAGTGAGGCTTGCAGTTTGTGGTCACCTAGCCTATACTCTGTCTGCGGTCTTCTTTCTCCTCCCCCGATCTTCATTACTTTGCATTTGGGGAGGGGGGGGTAAACTCGCCTGTCCAAGTCCCTTTGTAGTCTTGCCTGATCCTCATCCGATTTTATTCTCCTTATTAACTTCACATCATCTGCAGAGACACTTCTGAGTCTATCCCTTCTGTCACGTTATTCACATATTCCAAAAATAGGGCTGGTCCTAGGACTGACCCCTGTGGAATGCCGCTCGTCACAGGCGCCCACTCTGACACCTCGTCACGTACCATGACTCATTGTTGCCTCCCTGTCAGGTATTCTCTGATCCATTGCAGTGCCCTTCTTGTTAAGTGTGCCTGATCCTCTACCTTTGCACTAATCTCTTGTGAGGAACTGTGTCAAAGGTCTTCTTGCAGTCCAAGAAAATGCAATCAACCCACCCCTCTCTCTCGTCTTACTTCCGTTACCTTTTCATAAAATTCCAGTAGGTTTGTGACACAGGATTTTTCTTCCTTGAATCCGTGCTGGTTGTCGTTTAAAAGCTTCTTTCCTTCTAGGTGCTCCACCACTCTCCTCGTGATAATCTTCTCCATGACTTTTCATACTATACACGTCAGTGACACTGGTCTGCAGTTTAGTGCCTCGTGTCTGCCTTCTTTCTTAAAAATGAGGACTACATTTGCCGTCTTCCATACCTCGGGTAGTTGCCCAGTTTCAATTGATGTGTTGAAAATTGTTGTTAGTGGCACACACAAAATCTCTTCTCCCTCTCTAAGGATCCATGGAGGGATGTTGTCCGGTCCCACCGCCTTTGAGGTATCAAGTTCACTTGGCAGCTTCTGTGTGTGTGTGTGTGTGTGTGTGTGTGTGTGTGTGTGTGTGTGTGTGTGTGTGTGTGTGTGTGTGTTTGTGTGTGTGTGTGTGTGTGTGTGTGTGTGTGTGTGTGTGTGTGTGTGTGTGTGTGTGTGTGTGTGCGTGTGTGTATGTGCGCTTCTTGAAATATTTTTGAACTCTCCTCCTCTTTCTGTCTGTCTATCTGTCTGCCTGTCTGTCTGTCTGTCTGTCTGTCTGTCTGTCTGTCTCTCTCTCTCTCTCTCTCTCTCTCTCTCTCTCTCTCTCTCTCTCTCTCTCTCTCTCTCTCTCTCTCTCTCTCTCTCTCTCTCTCTCTCTCTCTCCCCTTACTCTTATACATTCCTTTCTTGCCTTTCTGTTATTTCCCTTAAATTTGTCTTCTCGCCTCTTACCTTTCATTACTCTTTCACTCATTACATTGTCTTCTTGCTTCTTGCGTGATAAATGGTTTTGAAAACCGACAAGGTATTTTACATTCCTGCTATACAGTATAATCCTTCAACTCTCCATACACTTCAAGTGTTTGTGAGAGTACACACTTGCTTCATATCAAACCAAATCGTTTATTTCTTTGTACAGTACAATGTGTCGTTTACATGTAATAAAATATTGTTATATACAAAGAAAACCGCTAGAATTTATGAGCATTTCGAGCTTAATCATGTATTTCACGATGAAAAAAAACATTTATCGTGAAAGCTGGATATGAAAACCTTTTTAGGAAATGGGGAAATGCTCGGCAACTATTATCACATTTTCTAGACTGGCGTCTGAGATAAAAAGAACAGGTACCATAAAATTTCCATACCTTTTTCTCGAAACATGAATTGGATAAAAAACTTCCAATGGTAATCACAGCTGAGATTTTTTATTCTCATTAAATCTTTTGTGAATTCACTGAAACGTTTAATTGGCATAATTAGCACCGGGTTTGTGTACGGTGTAGCGGTGTGTTTAGGAGGATAATTAGGTCAAAACGAAGTGAGGGCCGGATGCTGGTACAGGTGTTGGAGGGAGGGAGGTGGTGGTGATTATTCATGTTGATGCAGGTGTTGCCAGGGGTCGAGGTGAATGGTGGTGATTGTGGTTTGGGTGGTGGTGGTGCTTGTAGGGCAGGTAGAGGTGGGTGATAGTGCTGGTGGTGGGGGATGAAGAGTAATAGTTGTGATAATACTGAGAATTGAGGATGGGGGATGAGGTTGATGCTGGTGACGTAGGATGAAGAGGGAGTATGGGGATGGAGTAGAGGCTGTTGATAGAGATGGACAATGGATGTGAAGGGGATGGAATATGCGGTGGTGTGGAAGACTGAACCTGGTAGTAAGGTTGTGGTGTAGGGAACGTAGAGGTGAGGGGTGAGGATGAGATTGTAGGAAAGGTTTAGTCACCCAGGAATGGGGTGGGTAAGGGGAGGTGGGGTTGGGAAGGGGAATAGGTATGTATTACATAACAGTGTAACGGGAATAGGGACCTGTGTGAAGGGGACATGGATAGGGAGGTGTTCCATAAAAGAATAACGGTAAAGACTAACCTGCATGGAAAACAAAGCCATTTCTCTGAGAGTGAGGGTCCTGGTGGGTGAGTTCTAGACAGCACGTAATACTAGCCACTCCTCCAGGGAGTGGCTAGTATTACGAGGATTCAAAAATATTCTAGCAATTTAAAAATAACATACAAAGGATTTTATAAAAAGAAAGCACAACTCGACTCTCTCTCTCTCTCTCTCTCTCTCGCACATACTCAAACACACACACACACACACACACACACACACACACACACACACACACACACACACACACACACACACACACACACACACACACACACACACACACACACACACTATAACTGGATAAAAACTTACATAGCCAGGATATAGTGAATACTAGAATAGTCAAGATCACAGTACATGATGGATAACCTAACTAGTACTGGAAGCCACAAACATTAATGCCTCTCACCAGAGTGATAAATAGATTTAACCAGATTTACAAAACCAAAACGAAAATTTACAAAACACAAAACACAAAATACAAGGCACAAATGACGACTGAAAGAAGAGAAATAAATAACATAACTCACGAAATCGTAATAACACGATTGCAAACAAACCAGTTGGCAAAGTGGCTTACGCACAGGCTCACGACTTACGACACCGGCTTACGACTTGCGACACCGGCTTACGACTTACTTGCCATTGATTCGAACCCCACCTGTACCGTAGTTTTATAAATAACTTTGAATGAATAAAGAGAAAGGCAAAGGTAAAAAAGGAAGATAAAATATAGCCTGATAAGAACGACAAATGACACCAAAGAATCGTGAAAAATATTAAAGAGTTGAATAAGCTTCTTCGAGTGCTTTTCACTGAGTAAAAAGGGACACCAGATCAAGCTTGGAGAGTGTGAGTGTTTGGTGAGTCCACGAGTGTATATATATTTTTATTGGCTTTATCTTTGAATGAACACCCAGGTGAAACCCGTGGAACACCTGAGAGCACTGAACACGACAGGTGTTAGGTGGGCCAGATAACGTATCACTGTTGGTACAGACAAGAGCCCGAATCCCTATACTAGACAAAAAGCTTTCTGACTAGAAACAGAGCAACTAACAGGATAAATGAAACTAGCATATGGAACCGTACATTTAAGCAGAGAGAAACAGAAGTGAGGCGCTAAATAATAGATCACCTCTTCAAGGGGTGACATTATGCCAGAGAACACATGTCGATGTTACATAGCTTAGACGTGTTACATGTTACTAAAATAACAGATGTTGATGTTACATACATTACAGATGTTGCAGGTCAGTATGGAAACACATGTTGAGACTTTATTAATTAAACACCTGAGAAGCAGTATAGAAACATTCTTGATTCAATCATTATATGCAAAAAATTTTGCATTATCATGTGTGTTATTCCTTTGTTAAAATAAAAATTTAAATCGGTAAAAAAAACTTCATTGACACGTTGAACAAAAAAAATACACTTGCTGGCTTTCATTAGTCATAAAATATAAACGAGGTTTCCAGCATTTGAATGTTCAACAAAGACGTTTACCAGCATTTAAATGTTCGTGTTCAAGAAAGGAATAAATTTGTAGTTCATTTTCAGTGAACCTGAAGAGAGGGCGACAGAGTTGCCACTACCATCATTGCTTCCCCCCTCCCCTTCCCCTCCCTCCCCTTCCCCTCTCTCCCCTTCCCCTCTCTCTCCTTCCCCTCCCTCCCCTCTCTCTCTCTCATAAGAACATAAGAACATAAGAACGAAGGAACACTGCAGAAGGCCTACTGGCCCATGCGAGGCAGGTCCAAGTCTCCTACCGGCTTAAGCCAATGCACCCAACCTAGTCAGGTCAGGTCACATTGACTTAAGGGAGGAACACGGCAACCGACCTGGTAGCACAAGCTATCAGGTCTAACTCACACCCACCCACATCTACTCATGTATTTATCCAACCTATTTTTAAAGCTACACAACGTTCTAGCCTCTATAACGGTACTTGGGAGTTTGTTCCACTCATCCACAACTCTATTACCAAACCAGTACTTTCCTATATCCTTCCTGAATCTGAATTTTTCCAACTTAAAACCATTGCTGCGAGTCCTGTCTAGGCTAGATATTTTCAGCACACTATTTACATCCCCTTTATTTATTCCTGTCTTCCATTTATACACCTCAATCATATCCCCCCTAATTCTACGTCTTTCTAGAGAGTGCAGTTTCAGGGCCCTTAGTCTATCCTCATAGGGAAGGTTTCTGATACATGGGATCAACTTTGTCATCCTCCTTTGTACATTTTCCAGAGAATTTATATCCATTCTGTAATACGGTGACCAAAACTGTGCAGCATAATCTAAATGAGGCCTAACCAAGGATGTATAGAGTTGAAGAACAACCTGAGGACTCCTATTATTTATGCTTCTTGATATGAAGCCAAGGATTCTATTAGCTTTATTGCGAACACTTATGCACTGTTGTCTTGGTTTCAGATTACTGCTAACCAGAACTCCTAAATCTTTTTCGCAATCCGTAAAATTAAGATCTACATTATTTAGTTTATATGTGGCATGGTTATTGTCCTGTCCAACATTTAGAACTTTGCATTTGTCTATATTAAACTGCATCTGCCACTTCTCCGACCACTGCATCAGTCTATTCAAATCTTCCTGGAGTGCTCGAATGTCCTCGTCAGAATGAATTCGACGGCCTATTTTGGTGTCATCGGCAAACTTGCCGATGTCGCTCTTTATGCCCTCATCTATGTCGTTTATGTAGATTGTGAACAGCAGGGGGCCCAACACTGACCCCTGTGGAACACCGCTCGTGACACTTCCCCACTCTGATTTCTCCCCATTTATGCAAACTCTCTGCTGCCTATTTGTCAACCATGCCTCTATCCAGGAAAAAATTTCTCCTCCTATTCCATGTGCTTTAATTTTCCTCAACAGTCTCTGATGTGGGACCCTGTCAAAAGCCTCTCTCTTTCCCCTTCACCTGAAGTCCCTTCACCTCTTTCATCCTACAACCCCTTCCCCTACCCCTTCTCTTCTTATATTTCGACCTCCGCTTTAGGTCCTCTTCAGCAGATTCAAGGGGTGGGAAACAGGTTTTCGTAGCATGAGAGGACTAACTACTTAAGTGTGGGGGGGTTGAAGGACAGGAAATCCCTGGTTTGACAATAGAGTTGTAGACGAGTGGAAAGAATTGCTGACACGAAGAATCTGGTTGAGCAGCAGCTCGTTACACCCATTTATAACTCCACTGTTAAACCATAACTTTTCTTACTTGACGCTCAGCCATTCGATGGTATGACCTATAATTGACTTGTTGACCTTCTCGTCTCTTTAAACATGTTCCGTACTCACATCTTATATCTGCTGAAGAGGACCCCCACTGGAGACCAATCTTTCATTTATATATATATATATATATATATATATATATATATATATATATATATATATAAATATATACATATATATATATATATAGATATATATATATATATATATATATACATATATATATACATATATATATAAATATATATATATACATATACATATATATATATATATACATATATATATATACATATATATACATATATATACATATATATATATATACATATATATATATATATATACATATATATTATATATTATATATATATATATATTATATATTATATACGTATATATATATATATATATATATATATATATATATATATATATATATATATATATATATATATATATATATATGAATAAACAGGAACGGAGAGGGAATCGAACCGTGGTCCTAAATGGAATGGTAGCAGGTCCAGCCCTCATTCAATAGAATGAGAAGAGATCTGCCATAACAACTACTGAGGCTGTAGGATAGGGCAACTGGTTTCACAGACGGTGACCACTGACACAGACATGACACAGCAGTGCTGTCTGTGAAACAGTCCTTTTGAAAGTCTCGCAGCCCAGTGGTAGAACGCTGAACCTCCTATCATTTAAGACAACTGATCGACTCCCTGCCCATTCTTCTGTTTATTCACTGACAGAACTCTTTGCACTTTCTCAGGTAAAGGAAACACAGGCAGAGTGATGCCCAGAGGCAGAGAGAATGTCTGGCGAGAGTAACGAGAAGACAACAACATCCTTGAAAACGAGAAGATTAAAAATATCATGTAAATGGTACTGTAACTCATGTATTTTTTTTAATGTAAATAAACCAAATCAAATGAGTGACTGGTTTTTGTGGTGAGTTTTTTTTCTTTTACACTAAGCATGAATGTTTCTAAAAATGATCCCTCCATTTCCAGAAAATCCTCCAAACACAAACTGCGCGGCAGTCAGTCCTGTCGTAAAAGGTTTGGATACTTGAAATGCCTTGACATCGAGAATGGCCCGACTGCCTGCTGGGCCTGGAGGCACGAAATATGCTGTGGCCATTAACAAATGGTCTCTGAAGCCTTTGGTATGTCCGGACTGGTCTGTATGGTCCATCGACCTTCTTGAATGGTCTCCGATGGGCACAGCCAACTGGAAATGTTTTGCCATCCCAGCGATCCCGAGAAAATGGTCTTTCGTGGTCTTCACTGTGCTGGTGGTGGTCCTCGGGATGTGTCCAGCAAGGTCCTGGGCACAAGATTCCAGCATTAAACTACGTCAGGGCACCGTGCAAGGGGTGAGTACCTAGGGCACTGTGCAAGGGGTGAGTACCCAGAGCACCATGCAAAGGGTGAGTACCCAAGGCATCGTTCAAGAGATGGGTGCCCAGCAGTACCTAAAAATAACAACACGTCACGTGGTCATACCAGTGACAGCACTGTACAATGAACGCGAGGGAAGTGTGCCGTCATCCTCATATAAGGGGTATTCGATCCAAGGAATCAGAGCAATCCTCCACGTGTAACCCTTAGGGATTTAACAGTCTAGCAATATTCTTCAAATGTAGCTTTATCCTCTCTCGCCATTCCTTTCCCTCCTCTAACTGAACGAAGTCCAAGATGACTTTAGTTTCAGGTATCACTAGGATGATCTGATACTCGATTTAAAAGAGTTTAAGCCTAATGTTTTTTATTCACAAATAAAGCCGCTCTTAGAAGATTTTGTTTTGTGAACTATTGCAGCCATGGTACTGTGATTTGTATTCTAAATAATTAGGGAAGTAAGTTTATTCACGCATACACAAATACAGTTACATAACTTATCATACATAACAGCATGTGTAGAAAACTTAGGATAACCCAAAAAAGTCAGAATGACTTATTTCCATTGGGGTCCTTTTAATGCCTTATTATTATACTATAAAGGAGATAATATCTTATTATATTATAAAGGATATATACTAGGAATAAGGTAATATTCTTAATATCATGAGGAGTGATATACCCGCCAACACACAGTCAATATATAATATAGTGAAGTTCGTTATTTACTGACGTTATCTCTCTCCTGGATGATAAATCTGTCTCGTATGATTGGATATATCTGAGTTGTTTTTTTTTTTAATCAGCAGAAATGGAGCTCAATCCTACTGAATTGCGAGCACTGCTACAAGTACAGGTATAACAATACCGACAACCTGGAACATTGATCTTCTTGAAACATACCAGAAACAAGTAAGATTTATCGACACAACTCGCTGTTAATTAATCTGAGCTAAAACAAAAAGTGCAA
>NC_091313.1:17851595-17986595 GCF_038502225.1 Cherax quadricarinatus
TGCTGTGTTGTGTTGTTGCTGTTGTTCTGTGCTTGTGTTGTGTTGTGTTGTGTGCTGTGTTGTGCTGTGTTGTGTTGTGTTGTGTTGTGTTGTGCTGTGTCACAGGGTTTGACAAGGATCCCTAGTTTTATTGACAAGCTATTTACAGGTTAAGGATTTCTAACTTTATTGACAAGCTAAGAGCTGTTACCCACATCAGCTCATTTGAAAGCATTTTTATTGTTATGAGACATACAAGTAGGGAACAGGATGAAGTTGGAGCCATCTGTGGGCCAGCATTTTCATTTGATCAACTGACTTTATCTCGTTGACATTATGCTGTACGAATGTGTTCCATGCTCGATTCATCCTGGGTATATATGATCTCAGATGGAGTGATGTTCTGGAGAAGGGTACAGCCAGAGTGAAGTTGCTGCTCTCTGCCCGTCTTGTGGCATAAAAGCTTGTTTCTCGCTGTCCTCGAAGTGGATCCAAGTGTGGTACTTTGACAATATTGGCCTTGTCCATAACAGTAAGGCCACCCACATCCCTCCTGTGTTGAAGGCTCTGCTGAAATGACAGATCTATCCAGGATGGGTCCAGGCGAGAGATGAGACGTCTTGCTCTGTTCTCTACTCTGCTCTCTCTCTCTCTCTCTCTCTCTCTCTCTGTCCCCACAATACAACTGTGAGTGACATCTCCCCCCCCCCAGTATCTCAGCGTCACATAAAAATTTAATCTGTACTCATTTATTTCATGGAAAAATAAATATCTCATCACTTTAAAAATAAAATTAGTTCCTGCGCATTAAAATAACATCGAATTTTCCTTCTAAACATGATAAGCCGATATTGAAAGTCTGAATCCGATCAGAAAAGCCATTCTCAAGTTGTTGCAGAGGAAAATAAAGCCGAGTATTAACTCAAATTAAGCTGTAATGAACAAGTGGTGATGAATAGACAGAAGAATGGACGAGGTGCTCGAACCGCGGTCTTTATAAGGGTTAAATAACAAGAGCCACTTCCCAGCCCAAGACTTCCTTAACCATCCATAAGTTATACTCCACCAGTCTGGAAAATCTAAAGTGGAAGAAAATTGTACCAGAGTTCGTGAACGACTCCACGTTACATATATACTAAAATGTGATATTTTGATGGCTCGCCAAATTCGTGAAGTTTTTATAAGCGCCATAAATAAAAACACCGCAAATTTTCAACAATCGTCGGTTTTCTTTTTTTTTCACTTATGTTCTAATGCAAATTCTCTACAATCCTGTAAGAAAAGGATTTTTTTTGTCGTTTAATAAACGGTAATTTGCATATATACCAAGAACCAGCAGACAAGACCAGCAGCTTTAAGACGGTGATATTCTGAACACACAAGAAGTAAAGATAATGTATAATACACTAGTGTAGAAGTATAGATAATGTATAATACACTAAGATCTTAGGTTAAGATTAACCTAAGATCTTAGTGTTCACTTGAGAGAGAAAATAATCCAGCAATCCCATCAGAATGAAAAGAAAATATTTGAGTATTTTTTACATAGACTAATAACACGACGGATTCGTCAGCACTTAACATATTTACATGGCTTATCTCTCAGTCCACAGCAGGATTCGAACCTGCAAACTCGGCATCAGAGTACACAGTACTTTATCCACACAGTACTGTGTACTCTGATGCCGAGTTTACAGGCTCGAATCCTGCTACGGACTGAGAAATAACGTTTGTAAAAAATTTCGCCTGTTTGCAAATTGTTAAGCATATTTACATGGATAAAAATAAAAAAGAGAGTAATCCTCGCTGTGCTATTACTGTCGCTGCAGCTGCAGTTCCGTGTGAAGGAAAAAGTTAGTTTAATGTGTTAAGTACTTGACGTTGTACATCCACAGGTGGTGCGAGAGGCCAGCAACAGAGAGATCTACGCTTACCTCGGTATTCCGTACGCCTTGCCTCCCGTGGGGAACCTCAGGTTCAAGGTGAGAGGCCTTGAGTGTGTGAGGGAGTGGGTAAATGTGGGGAAGAGGGGATGTTGTGGGAGAATGGGTAGACGTGAAAGAATGGGTGGATATGGAAAAAAGGGAAAATGGGTTGACATGGAAAAAAAGGGAAAATGGGTGGACGTGATAAAGGAGAATAGGTAGATGTAGAGTAGAAGAATGGAAAAACGTAGAGGGGGGAGGGGAGGGAATGGGTAGAAAATAAAGGAGTATGCTGAGAGAAAGAATGGGTAGATCTGATAAGGAATGGGTACATGTAGGTGGGATAATGGGTAGGAAAGACTGCACACACACACACACACACACACACACACACAAAGAGTGAGAGAGTGCGAGTGTGAGAGAGAGTAATAAAGAACGCTAGCTTTAACAATGTAAACACAAGTGTATATTATTCATAAAATTATGAATACGGAAAACCTGGGAAAAGTGTACACGTGTACCTACTACTTTAATAAACCTAAAGTTTTAAAAAGAAACTGAGGCCACCAAAAAATTCTTCCTTCAAAATTTGTTTGGTTTATTTCATAATGTAGGGAAGCAAGAAATGAATATATTTTTGTGAGTATCAAAAAAAAAAAAAGACATTTTTTTTTAAGTTTGCTTGGTGGAAGATGAAGAGCCGCTTCAAAGGCAAATGTCTTTCATAACATCCAGTCTCACTTTGATGTGGGTTTTTTCAAGCCAAATTGAAGTGGTGAGGAGTGTGTGTGTTTGTGTTTGTGGGTGTTTGTGTGTCTGTTTGTGCTCGCCTATATGTGGTTGCATGGGTCGATTTATAGTTCCTGGCTGTGTGTTTGTGTTCGTTTGTGTGTGTGTTTGTGTGTGTGTGTGTGTGTGTGTGTGTGTGTGTGTGTGTGTGTGTGTGTGTGTGTGTGCATACGTACGTACTCACCCATTTGTGGTCGCAGAGGTCGAATCTCGGCTCCTGGCCCTGCCTCTTAAGTTGTCATTTGCCACATTTACCTGCCTGCACTATTTCGTCCACATCACTTCACTTTCTGAACACCCTGAGGCTGAAGAAATACTTCTTGACATCAACTGTCTTTAATTTCCAACTCTGCCCTGGTGTACCTATTTCCCACTTCTTCAATGGTCTATCGCTGTCCATTCTATCAAATCCTTCGAGTATTTTGTATGTTGTTATCCTCTCATCCCTGATTTTCCTGTCTTCTAGTGTGGCCAGGTTCAGAACCCTTCCCTTCTCATCATTACTCATTTATCTTAGTCTGTCACAGGTCACGTTGATTTACGGCTGCACTTTCCCCAGGTGAAGAATACATGCCTATGCTGCATACTCAAAGGTGGACCTAATATATGTAGTATATATGGCCGTGAATGACCATGGAGATTCCTGAAATGCTACTTTTCAGTTTGCCAAACGAGCATTAGTTGCAGAGGTTTATTCTGTTGATGTGTTCCTCCGGGGATATGCTCGGCACTATGTTAACCCCCTAGGTCTTCATCTTTGAGTGGGGTTTGCAGCCTCTGCTCACTGAGTGTGTGTGTGTGCCTGTGTGTGTTTGCGTATATGAGTATATAGAGCTTTTTGTACTCACCGAGTTGTACTCACGAAGTTTTATTTGTGTAGGTCAGGTTCCACCTTCTTATAGCTCACTTCCCTTCACTCATGTACCAGCTGTCCTTCCTATGATAAAAACTCCGTATTTGCCTACTCTGCTAATGCCTCTGAACATTTTGTACGTTGTGAACATGTCTCCTCTGTCTTCGCACATCAGATGAAGAGTTTTTTCTCAGCTTGTCTTTACAACCTAACACCTACAGTTTTCAGACCAGCTTTGTGGCATTTCTCTGACGCTGAGTACGCGCCTCTTGGTCTAAGGTGTTTCACAAGACCTTGAAAAACAGCAGATTCCTTAAGGCTATTATTATATCCGCCACCTCTGCATAATACGCTGATTGTAAGATGCTTTATGCCACATGTCGAGACAAAAAAAAAACTGCAAAAGCCTCCTGCCTGACGATGTTAATGATGGTAACTCCGCAAAAATGAGCGATCGATCAATACCTAATTACTCTCCCGATGCAGACCTGAACGCTCACTTCCTGGCCAAGAAAGAAAAAAATCAAATTCACTAGGAAGCCAGAGAGCCCAATTATGTCTTTGCCAAGTGCCTGTAATCATCTCCCGCCGTTCGCCAATTTTCCAAATGGCTTATTTTGTAGAAAGACGTAAAAATTCTCGACGTTATATTCAGCAAACCTTAATAATTCTTTGTGTATTAACCTATTGGTGGTAGCGGGGGATCGAGTCTTTGACCTTTCACTTGTCTTCACTGAGGTCACTCCTGGTCACTGAGGTCACTCCTGGTCCCTGAGGTCACTCTTTCTTAGTCTCTTAAGCCTTATCAGACCTATTCTCAAATGTATGTACTGAACCTGCTTCCACCACTTCTTCGACCAGGTCAATCTACCACCTGACTGGCCTGAGGCTGAAAAAACAGTTACTGTCATCCCACTCATCTATGTATTTCACTTCCAGCTTTGCCCTTGTGTACATGTTTCTCACTTTTCGAGCAGTCTTATACCTGTCCGCTTTATCAAATAATCGTAGTATTTTGTACGGGGTTATCTTTCCCTGGTCCTCCTATAATGTCGTCAGGTTCAGGGTTTTACTCTCTCCTCAAAATTTAATCTTGTTATGCCAAGGGACAAGTCTGGTTTCGACCTTCTACTTTTTCTCAAGCTTCTTCACATGCTTTATTACTGTCACTATGTTCACATACACACAAGAACCAGCACTGGTTACGGTACAGATACTTGTGGAACCCCACTTGTCACACGTACCCACTCAGATGCCTTTTCACGGACTTCGTCTCTCCCATTAGGAATTCTATGATCCACTATAGTGTCTTCCATGTTATAGCTGCCTGGAGTATACCTGGACGGTGTTTTGAGGGTCAACGACCCCGCGACCGGTCCACGAAAATAATTATTATTTCTATGCAAATGCAACATTTTTTTACCTTGAATGTACGATTCTGTAACTATAACATTACTTGTGTTTTTGCAAGTAACTTATTGCCTGGTTATAGTGGCTAACGACCTGCTCGTTCCTAACAGCCTCCTCAGCGTCACAATGGTTGGAACTCGACTCTCTACGCCCACGAGATGGGCGCCGCCTGTCCCCAGCCTTTCCTGATGGGCGTTCAGATCTCCGAGGACTGTCTTACACTCAATGTTTGGATCCCTGAGGTATGGTCTCTCTCTTTCTCTCTCTCTCTCTCTCTCTCTATCTATCTATCTATCTGTCTCTCTATCTATCTATCTCTCATCGCTCTTTCACCTCTCTCCCTCTTCATCTCTTCCTCCTCTCTCTCTCTGTTTCATCATTAAAACGAAACTGCAAATCCTTTCTTAATTAGTCAAATGCTGGTGTAGCAATCAAAAGCTCGTATTCACAGAACTCTGTTTTGCTAGCCAGCTCCAATGATTATTATTATTATTATTATTATTATTATTATTATTATATTATACTGGTAAAATTGTTATTACTGCTACTTCTTGTGCTGTACTATTGTTGCTATTATTACTAATACTATTACTAGCACTACTAGTACTGCTTCTTCTGATCTTGCTGCTACTTCTATTACTACTGCTATTACTACTACAATTGCTATTACTACTACAGCTACTACCTCTACCACTACTATTGCCTATCATTGCTAATACTATTATTACTGCTAATACTTACGCCATTACTCTAACTGTCGCTATTACTACAATGACTTAAACCATTATCACTACAAATTCTATTGTATTATTACTTTTACCACTACTGCTATAACAACAACAACTGCTACTACAACTACTACTTTATTACTTCTGTTACTACTACTACTACTACTGCATTACCGCTGTTACTACTACTACTACTTTATTACTTCTGTTACTACTACTACTACTACTGCGTTACCGCTGTTACTACTACTACTACTATTTCTGTATTACCACTGTTACGACTACTACTACTACTACTACTACTACTACTATTATTACGATTCAACATTTCCTGATAACTTTGACAATACGTAGAACTTGGCATATATAACAGCTGATTCTTCGGCAAAAACCTGGTTTTAGAACTTTCCTTCTCTTTTTATCAGAACTTGAACTTTCACCTGCCATTTTAGTTTAATATAAGACTTGTAGTATTCTGTGACCCTCTGATTTAATATACGAGTGTCGCCAGTACCCGGTGGCGGTTCTGATCTGGTTATATAAACTTTTTGACCCCGTGCGACGACCCATGCAGCTCCCACGGGGGTTCCGACAGTACCCAGTGGTGGTAGTGGTTGAAGGGGAACTCTTCGTGACCTCCGCCGCTTCGAGGTTCCCCGGACAGGACCTTGCCGCCTTTGATCTCATTGTCGTCTCCCTCAACTACCGAACGAACGCCTTCGGTAGGTCATCAGGCTTTATCGTTGCGCTGTCTTTACGTCTCGGACCTCTAGCCCGTGTTATCTTTGTGATGAGTTATCCTGTGTTGAGCTTCATACAATGTCGATGTTTTAAGTTGCTTCGATGTTTAAACTACTTCGATGTTTCCTCTGTAATTGTTCAGGTTTTTCATTTAAAAATAAAATTCCATGAATTATAATGGTTTGCTTGTTTTTCACATGTGGTTTGCAAATTTCAGATTACTTTTTTGAGGAGAAACTCAATGGGTGTTTTCTTTATAAAACCAGGTAAATTATATATGGGCCTGACTAACTGCCCGGCTGGTTGACTAGCTGGCTGAAAGGCTGCCTAATTGAATGAATGGCTAGCCAACTGGCTGTCCAAGTTCACATTTGACTGACAATAAACGAAAGCCTTCTGCCATTACTCCTGCAACACTGACCATCCCTGTTTCACTTGCTCCTGCTGCTACAGGGTTCCTGACATGGCAGGACCGGGTGCTACCGGGCAACCTGGGTCTCCGGGACCAGTCGCTGGCGCTGCAATGGGTCGCCGAGAATATCGACAAGTTCGGAGGCGACCTGAGCCGCGTCACACTCCTGGGTCACTCCGCCGGCGCCGCCTCCGCCGCCTACCACCTCGTCCATCCTCGAAGTCAAGGTCAGTCAACTCTTGCACTTACTTTTACCTTCCGCTTCCATTTTTTTCTGTTAGCTTAATTTGAAAACCTTGAATGATTTTCTCTAATTCTCTTCCGAGATTTTCTGTCATTATGTTCAGTCTGGCTACTCAGCCAGATGGCTGCACCGTCCAGATAAAAGAACCAGTCCAACAGCCAGTCCAGTGATTCCCAACATGGGCAGTACGCCCCACGGGGTGGGGGGCAATTTGAATGTTTTGCGGCAGTTCAAAATGTTACAATAAAATAGTATTTATACATTATAAATATTTTAATAAAGAGATATATTGTAAAATTTCAGTTACATATAAGTATAGTTATTCGCAACATTTGTACATGATAACAATTACATATATTACTTCCAAAATTATATTTTATATTTTACTAAACTGAGTGTAAAACTACTAATTGGCACCTCTTTTGGGCAGCCATTTTGTGAGGAGTCTCTACGTATTCGCTTCAGTCATGAAAGAATGACTTCAGAGAGGGTATTTTACAGTTTCTCTCTGATGAAATGTAAGAGACTAAGGGTACAAATAGAGTTTTAGAAGAAGAAGCGTCTGATTCAACACCCAAATTTGTTTATGTAAGGAAAAGACATCAATTTTTTTTGAGTGTCAATGTAGGGCATGATGCAAACAAGGCTGGGAATCACTGAGCAAGTTGGATGAAAGATCTCGCTCAGAAACTAATCAGATCAAGGAAATCCAGAAGCCAATCAGACTCATTAGTCCCAGAAACGCTCCATCGTCTTCAACCATCGACTTACCGGTGATGCTTCCAGCGCTAACACAACGCTTCAGGTCGCCATCTACTACACTTGGGTTAAGTAATGTTTGTCGGGAAATAAGACAAGTGTTTCCTGACGCGGGTCTTAGTCATATGATGACCCGCCACTGGAGCTTTTGGTCAATTGACCGAGACCTTCCGCTGGCTTACCGGTTATTATTATTATAACCATTCTTTTCTATCAAGAGGATATGTCAAGAGGATATGTTCCAGAGGAACATATTCTCTTGACCATTTTGGAAAGACTGGGGAGATCTTCACGTGACTCAGCACACACTCGGCTCACGCACTGAGGTCGGGGGTTCGATCCCCGGTACAAATGGAAACATTAGGACATGTTTCCTTAAGATACCTGCTGTCCATATTTACCTATTAGTAAAATGGGTACCTGGGTGTTAATCGACGGGTGTGGTTCGCATCCTGGGACAAAACTGACCTAATTTGCCTGAAATGCTCTGCATAACAAGGGGCTTTCTGTATAGTAGTATGTCATTGATGTCAGCTAGGACTGTATACCTTGTACATGTACTTGTAGAATTGAAGATTATTATTATTATTATTATTATTATTATTATTATTATTATTATTATTATTATTATTATTATTATTATTATTATTACAATAATCATCCTATGAAGATGCCCCCATCCCACCTTGTCTTGCCTACTTGCCAGTATTATAACTCGATATATATAAACGTGTGCTCATAATGCTGTGGTTCCAGACACTCAGGATGAAAGCCACAGAGACGCTCAAGGAATGTTATTTCGGTTTGAAATAACATTACCCGGTCCGTTACCCGGTCTGACGGAGAGCAGTTGTCACCAAGTACGGGAGACAGGTTATCACCCATGTATGATAAAAAAAACAGTTATCACCCAGTACGAGTACTGCAGACAGCAGTTATCACCAGTACGACAACGAGCAGTTATTGCCAGTATGACAACGAGCAGTTATTGCCAGTACGACAAAGAGCAGTTATTGCCAGTATGACAACGAGCAGTTATTGCCAGTACGACAAAGAGCAGTTATTGCCAGTATGACAACGAGCAGTTATTGCCAGTATGACATAGAACAACTATCATCAGTATGACACAGAAGTTATTGTCAGTATGACACGAAACAATTATCATCCTTTACGACACCAAACATTTATAGCTAGCACGACACAGCACAGTTATCACCAGTACGACACAGTAGTTATCACCAGTACGATACAGAGCAGTTATTAACCAGTACGACACAGAGCAGTTATTAACCAGTACGACACAGCACAGTTATCACTAGTATAACACTGAACCTTCAACATAATCTTAACATTTATATTAGGCAGTTTATATTACGGGATGGTAAAGAGTGTGTTATACCCGCGAGTTATACCGCAGATCACAATCCCCCCCAACTCTCTCACCATCTTTAACAACGGTATATAATACTGACAAGTTGATAAGTAAGTTACATGTATAACAGTTAGGTATCTTTATTCCGAAACTCTTCGCCTGCACGGTAGGCGTCTTCAGTCGAACGTAGAAGAGGCAGCAGAAGCAGTGGTGTAAAGACATGCAATCAGTCTATCACCCTCGGGGGACTGACCCCCTCAAAAGTAAATCTTCGAGGGTGAGGGACTGATTACATTGTCTTTATACCTCCACTGTTTCTGCTGCCCACCACTGTATTCGACTGAAGAAGCCTGCTGTGTAGGCAAAATGTTTCTGAATAAAGATGGCAGTGTTGCACATGTGTCTCACTGATCACTGAGGATCGTCTAGACGGGACGGCAGCAGCATTTCCGGTTTCCGCTCCCCACTATATATGGTACATTATTTTTTCTCAAGATTATATAATTAGGATAAAAAGATATTTTTAAGTCAGTTTTATTCGAATATTACAGTTGAGTGATTGAACTCAAGAGGCGGATTTCTCTTTTTTTATCTTGTCAAGAGTTTTTTTTTTTGGGGGGAGGGGGCGATAGGGGGTAGGGGGAGCAGGATCTGATGAACTTACATATTTCAAATCATTTCAGATTAGCTCTTTTTTTTAACAAACAATAATGAAATAGTTTCATATTGGGTAAGTCATTTTTTGTATTCCTCTTTCAATTACAGTTTAATAAACTTTCTTTCGTACATTTTTTTTCATGTGTCTTGGGTCATCATGTTTGATTGAAGTCAGAAAGTCATTGGTTTTCATATTAGTATTTTCTTCAATACTGACACGACCACAGCGTCTGGTGGCACTCCTACCTGTTAGATAAGATAAGATAAGATTTTCTTCGGTTTTTTTAACCCCGGAGGGTTAGCCACCCAGGATAACCCAAGAAAGTCAGTGAGTCATCAAGGACTAACTTATTTCCATTGGTGTCCTCAATCTTGTTCCCCAGGATGCGAGCCACACCAGTCGACTAATACCCAGGTACCTATTTGCTGCTAGGTGAACAGGACAACAGGTGTAAGGAAACGCATCGAAATGTTTCCACCCACCGGGAATCGAACCCTGACTCTCCGTTTATGAAGCGAGAGCTTTAGCCACAGACCAGAGAAGAACCGCGTAACACACAACTTAATTCTATCTAGAACAGCAGCGCAGGATTTTCTTGACGTAACATTGAAGGAGATGTCTTGTGGGTGAACCCAGCCTGAGTGCCTGCTCGCCCTAGCTTCATCATCCAGCGCTATTGTTCCAGAGTATGGAGGACTTCTGTTTTTTCTAAAGGAAGGTTTCAGCGGATGATCATTTTTTATGGATCTTTCGTAGCTTCCTGGAATACTTGTCGTCTGGTATTGTTCTCGTTTACTAACCATGAATGAGTGCTACCGTATCTTCCAAACTGCATTTTTACGTTTTGAAGTGTATCTACCTTTTTCTAGAGAAAAATCATATGCACAAAATGTGTGTGTGTGTACCTCCTTTATGTCCAGTATTGATTACATTGCTATTTTCAGAGATTACACAAAACTTGTATATTTTTCCCCAGGACCATTCAAGCAGATGATCCTCCTCTCCGGTTCCAACTTGGCTCCCTGGGCATTGAGCAGACGTCCTCGTGAGGCCTCCAAGAGACTCTCGGAGCATCTGGGTTGTGGATACATCTCCGGCTCAACGTTCCTCCTGCAGTGTCTCAATACCAAGGACGCCAACCAGATTGTGAAGGCCGTGGAGAGACTCATTGAGGTAAGTTCCTCTTGGTCAAACTCTTTCATCAGGCACTGTTCTTCAGGGCCCTTATCTTTATCTTCATCTTCATCTTCCATCTCCTCCTAACACTACTAATACTTATACTGCTAATACTTATGCTGCTAATACTTATACTACTGCTGTTTCTTTTACTACTATTTTTACTACTACAGCATTTACTGTACAATATCAATGCTATATATAGTTATGTCAGTCGCTTTGTGATCTGAGAAATGTATCCC
Source organism: Cherax quadricarinatus (assembly GCF_038502225.1). NCBI lineage: Eukaryota > Metazoa > Arthropoda > Malacostraca > Decapoda > Parastacidae > Cherax > Cherax quadricarinatus. The sequence continues at coordinate 17,862,884 of NC_091313.1, forward strand.
TGTATTGCATAACTCCAGCCGCCTGTACGTCAATGCTCGAGTAGAGAGATAAGTGCCGTGTGCGACATAGGTTTCTAATGTAATTAAATATTTGCACTGAAGATTTGAGGCGAGTAAGATCTGGTATTCACAAGTTATCGTACCGACACTAATACCGCAATTTCTTAAGTTAAAATGGCTAATAAGGACATTCACAACCAAAACTTATTGAAACCCTCCACAAAGAAACACTGAAGACAAACTGAAGAAGCATTCTTTTGTTATCCCGGAGAGAACAGTATTGTGAAATACACCAGAACATTAAGTTTAAAGCCGCTTGGAATTGTTTTATCAAGTTATCAGCACTGAAGGCCGAAGTAAATTGTAACCAGTGTTTAAATTTTTCTCAGTTTCTTAGATAAAAAAATACTCTGGAAAATATACAGAGAAGAATAACGAAGCTGATTCCATATATTAGAATTATATTTATTTTTATTTTTATCCTTCTTAGATAAACACAATACGCTGGAAAATATAGAGAAGGATAAGGAAGCTGATTCCATATTTTGGAAAACTTTCCTACGAAAATAGACTGAGGGCATTGAATTCACACCTCTGTAAAGACGTAGAAATGGAAGGGGATATGACCGAAGAATTCAAATGGAAAACAGGAATAAAGAAGTGGGGTGTAAATAACGTGTTGAATATATCTAACCAAGAAGAGGCTAGAAGAAATGGATTCAGTTTGGACAAATTTACATTTAGAAAGAATATAGGGAAGTGCTAGTATAGATGAGTTGAACAAACTCTCGAATAACGTCACTGAAGTGAGAACTTTGGGTTGATCTAAATAACGGTTGGACGGGTATACAAATGGGTAGTTTAGCGCTTAGTTTTGATGACAATAATAATATTAATAATAATAATAATAATAATAATAATAATAATAATAATAATAATAATAATAATAATAATAATAATAATACGAATGGGTGTGAATTGGACCTGCATAGCATGAACTAATAGAATTACGGCTCCACCCATTACGTTATTATCCTAAGTCTTGAGGAGGTTAAAGTAGCAAAGCCTTACATAATTTGTGGCAAAGAATGGCATGCAGAACAAAAGTCCAATGTGGCTCCTTCGAAAGTTTTGTGATTATGAACAAGTCTGAATTTAATACCCAGGTATTAATTTAATACCCAGGTATTAGTTTAATACCCAGGTATTAATTTGATACCCAGGTATTAATTTAATACCCAGGTATTGATTTAATATCAGGTATTATTTTAATGCCAACTATTCTAAATAATAAAAACATTTATTTCTTTGACAAATTCGCCCGCACACAAAGCAAATAAGATTCATCAACCATTAAACACGGAGGTCATTCAGAAGACCTAGACGTATATATTTTGATCTTGATAACTGAACCGAAATCAAAATTTCACACAATTTTATTCAAAAAATGGTCAAATCTGCATCACCTACCCACTTGAAATTCACTTTCCACCATCGTCCAATTTGAAGGCATCCTTTTCTTTTTAACGTTTGAAGCTTCGTCACAGAGGGTTTGAAACTGACGCTAAGATGCTGGGAATGGGATCAGCAACTTCGGTCATAGGTCACCTGCACACCATAGTTGTTTCTAAAATCTGGTCCCCGCTACCCTATACAAGAGCTGAAAATTTGAATCCGATAGTATGAGGCTTCTCGAACTATGAGCGAAAACTCGATCAGTTGAAGGATGAAAAAAATGGGAACAAAAATACAGGAAACCACTTAAAGATCTCCCTTCAGGGATACCTTAATATTTTTACTTCTGCTGCTACTATTACTAATGCTGCTACTACTACTAATGCTTCTACTGATACTAATGCTGCTGCTATTATTAATGCTGCTGGAATTACTAATATTGCTACTATGCTTTTGATTTTATGTCTGCTACTACTACTACTAATTCTGGAACTACTTGTAATTCTCCAGGAAGGGAATCCGTACTTCCTATTCGGGCCAGTGGTGGATACTTATCTTCGTCAGGAGGAGAGAATGGTGCCTCTGGAGCCTCTGAGAGCCGTCAGGGAGAACGCGAACAGAAGGATCCCCGTTCTTCTGGGACTTTCAGAGGATGATGGATCAGTCATGCTATGTGAGTGTTGGTAAGATAGAAGTGTTGGTAGACGTGATGAAGGTGGCAGGACGGTTGTGGGCGCAAGATGGTAGGGTGGGGTCAAGGTGTGTGTGTGTGTATATATATATATAGGTATATATATATATATATATATATATATATATATATATATATATATATATATATATATATATATATATATATATATATATATATATATATATATATATATAATATTCAAATAAAAATATGGGGAAGTACCACCTCTATAGCTGGAATGGGGACCCTCATCCTCAGAGAAGACAATAAACGTACCTCAGGGAAAACTCAAGGTTCTCCCCGGAGCTGTTTGAATATTTTCTTCTCCTACCACCCCCTATATTTATATTCTATGTGAACATTTATTAATAAACAAAATACATTTACAGAAAAAAACATAAACATGAATACAATGGCACAATATATATATATATATATATATATATATATATATATATATATATATATATATATATATATATATATATATATATATATATATATATATATATATATATATACATATATATATATATACATATATATATATATATATATATATATATATATATATATATATATATATATATATATATATATATATATATATAGGTATATATATATATATATATATATATATATATATATATATATATATATATATATATATATATATATATATATATATATGTAGTGCCGAATAGTTAATACTGGTTAATTAACAAGAACTCATTTAAAATTAAGTCCTTTCTAAAATTTTCTCTTATACGTTTAATGATGTATTTTTTCATTTATGTTAATGTAAAAATTAATAATTTTGTCCCAAAGAACCTTAGAAAACTTACCTAACATTATTATAACAAGCGCAGTTTAATTTAGCCTAATCCAACTAAATATATTTTAAATAACTTTACGATAATTTAACAATAAACAAACACAATGAAACGAATTGTTTTCGTTAGGTTCGGAATGATTTTTGCGAAATTACTGCATTCTGTGTACTCACCTAGTTGAACTCACCTAGTTGTACTCACCTAGTTGTACTCACCTAGTTGAGGTTGCGGGGGTCGAGTCCGAGCTCCTGGCCCCGCCTCTTCACTGATCGCTACTAGGTCACTCTCCCTGAGCCGTGAGCTTTATCATACCTCTGCTTAAAGCTATGTATGGATCCTGCCTCCACTACATCGCTTCCCAAACTATTCCACTTACTGACTACTCTGTGGCTGAAGAAATACTTCCTAACATCCCTGTGATTCATCTGCGTCTTCAACTTGTGTGTGTGTGTGTGTGTGTGTGTGTGTGTGTGTGTGTGTGTGTGTGTGTGTGTGTGTGTGTGTACTCACCTAGTTGTACTCACCTAGTTGAGGTTGCAGGGGTCGAGTCCGAGCTCCTGGCCCCGCCTCTTCACTGATCGCTACTAGGTCACTCTCCCTGAACCGTGAGCTTTATCATACCTCTGCTTAAAGGTATGTATGGATCCTGCCTCCACTACATCGCTTCCCAAACTATTCCACTTACTGACTACTCTGTGGCTGAAGAAATACTTCCTAACATCCCTGTGATTCATCTGTGCCTTCAACTTCCAACTGTGTCCCCTTGTTACTGTGTCCAATCTCTGGAACATCCTGTCTTTGTCCACCTTGTCAATTCCTCTCAGTATTTTGTAAGTCGTTATCATGTCCCCACTATCTCTCCTGTCCTCCAGTGTCGTCAGGTTGATTTCCCTTAACCTCTCCTCGTAGGACATAACTCTTAGCTCTGGGACTAGTCTTGTTGCAAACCTTTGCACTTTCTCTAGTTTCTTTACGTGCTTGGCTAGATATGGGTTCCAAACTGGTGCCGCATACTCCAATATGGGCCTAACGTACACGGTGTACAGGGTCCTGAACGATTCCTTATTAAGGTGTCGGAAAGCTGTTCTGAGGTTTGCTAGGCGCCCATATGGTGCAGCAGTTATTTGGTTGATGTGCGCTTCAGGAGATGTGCCTGGTGTTATACTCACCCCAAGATCTTTTTCCTTGAGTGAGGTTTGTAGTCTCTGGCCCCCTACACTGTACTCCGTCTGCGGTCTTCGATCGAGTGAATTCTTCTCATCAACTTCACGTCATCTGCAAACAGGGACACCTCAGAGTCTATTCCTTCCGTCATGTCGTTCGCAAATACCAGAAACAGCACTGGTCCTAGGACTGACCCCTGTGGGACCCCGCTGGTCACAGGTGCCCACTCTGACACCTCGCCACGTACCATGACTCGCTGCTGTCTTCCTGACAAGTATTCCCTGATCCATTGTAGTGCCTTCCCTGTTATCCCTGCTTGGTCCTCCAGTTTTTGCACCAATCTCTTGTGTGGAACTGTGTCAAACGCCTTCTTGCAGTCCAAGAATATGCAATCCACCCACCCCTCTGTCTCTTGTCTTACTGCTGTCACCATGTCATAGAACTCCAGTAGGTTTGTGACACAGGATTTCCCGTCCCTGAAACCATGTTGGCAGCTGTTGATGAGATCATTCCTTTCTAGGTGTTCCACCACTCTTCTCCTGATAATCTTCTCCATGATTTTGCATACTATACATGTCAGTGACACTGGTCTGTAGTTTAATGCTTCATGTCTGTCTCCTTTTTTAAAGATTGGGACTACATTTGCTGTCTTCCATGCCTCAGGCAATCTCTCTGTTTCGATAGATGTATTGAATATTGTTGTTAGGGGTACACATAGCGCCTCTGCTCCCTCTCTCAATACCCATGGGGAGATGTTATCTGGCCCCATTGCCTTTGAGGTATCTAGCTCACTCAGAAGCCTCTTCACTTCTTCCTCGGTTGTGTGCACTGTGTCCAGCACTTGGTGGTGTGCCCCACCTCTCCGTCTTTCTCCGTCTTTCTGTGTATGTGTGTGTGTGTGTGTGTGTGTGTGTGTGTGTGTGTGTGTGTGTGTGTGTGTGTGTGTGTGTGTGTGTGTGTGTGTGTGTGTGTGCGTGTGTGTGTGTGTAATCACCTAACTGTGGTTGCAGGGGTCGAGTCAGCTCTCAGCCCCGCCTTTTCACTGGCCGCTACTAGGTCACTCCCTTCATACTCCGTGAGCTTTATCATACCTCTTCTTGTGTGTGTGTGGGTGGATGTGGTCTTGTAAGACTGACTGTTCCATAAATCTCTCTTCATTATTACCTCAGGTTATGTGCTGTATGAAACAGTATTGGCGCCAGAGCAACGGCTTGCGGTACTAAGTTTTTTTTTCATTTTGTTGAATTCGCAGACATCAAACGGGAGATCAGCTATATGACCTATGATGACTTGACCCGCTACAGTCACGAGATTCTGGTGCCCCTCTTGGTCTCGCTCGCCTCCCTGGGCGACGCTGCCACTGCTGTCAACAGGATGGTCGAGTACGCTTACCTTGACAAGGCTCGCAAGGGCAGGAAGGATGACCTGGTCCTCGAGATCATCAAGGTGAGGGATGCCGGGTTTGGAGCTCGAATGGTGGGTGAATATTTAGTGTAGGTGGGGAAGCATGGGGAGATAATATGATGGCCTACTTCGTACTGTAATGTGTCTGGCTGTAGAACTAGAGACGCAATACGCAGAACCCTATACGCGCGTATAGGGACTCCTGTTACAGTTACAAACTATATCACCTTTAAGGTCCATTATTTATGGTAGCTCTCCGTCTAATGCTCTTCCTATACGGATAACTACCTAAACCCTCTCTGTCTTTCTGGGTCAAGTGATGGTAAGTTACATTTGTTACTAAGACGATACAGATAAAGATGATCTCTAGACTGAATGATGTAACTGCAGGAGCTGGAGTAAGAATGAGTGGTAGAGACGGAACACTCAACGATGAAATGGATATCCTTGGCAGATGGGGTGAAATCTGACTCTATGATGACTTTGAAAGAACATATGGTGAACTTTGCAAGCAACCTAGCGAAAAGAAACTTGCATCATTAACTCGCATCTCTTACATGTTAGGTACGAGAAACTGCAAAATTATATATGGCACGAGCCCACTCTCAAAATAATTATATATCACTTCCTTTGATTGCTTTCCTGTACCCTACCATCGACTTGGACAAAGTAAACAATTGTGTAAGGCTTATAGAACCATGTCCCGTCCTGGCTGGGCCTCTGATTTCAGTAAAGCATTCAGCATCAGAGATATGTGTGCTAAGTGCGCTAAAAATCCCCCACCCAGCCCAGGGCCGTGTACATATAGAAAACAGAAACTATATTGAAGGACAAAAACAGAGATCAAATTATTTCAAAAAATAATAGTAGTTAGTTTAATATGTTTATTATGCCCCCCATACCCATCCTGTGGGCGGTAGTCAAAAGATTACAGAGGTACATAATTGGTCCAGGGACTGGACTCCAAAGTTTTGATAGCTGAGCAAGTTACAGAGGTAATGAACTCACAATTTACAAAGGTAATGAACTCCAGGTAGGTCTGGTCACAATCCTGACAAGCTACAAAGGTATTTACAGATTACAGAGGTACGTAATGGGTCCAGGGACTGGGCCCCCAAAGTTATGATAGCTGAACTAGGTACAAGGTAATGAACTCACAAGTTACAAAGGTAATGAATACTGTAAGAATGGTTACTTACGTTTATACATGGCTACAATCATGAACAAATTATAGTGTAATGAGCAATTCACACTTCCACACCCGGTCACAACTGTAATGAGTTACTGGTGCAAATATTGATTGTTGAGTCACACACACCACACACACACACACACACACACACACACACACACACACACACATGGTAATGCATTATTTACAGCTAGCAAAGTCAGGGTATTTCTCCAGAATGGTCTGTAATATACCACTGGATAAAATACTTGCCATTTCTTGAACATTTCTGAGTGAGTTGTTTCTAAATTCATTAATTTGATCACACTCCAGTACATAATGACGCAGGGTGTGACAATAGTCCATCTGGCAAAGTTTACATTTCGTTTGGTCTACATCTGGTGGTGGTGATTTAACCTGCCAAAGATACTTGTAACCCAGCCGGAGCCGGGCAGTAGTGACATCCAAGAGTCTGCTTATCTTGTTGGATGCACCATAGACATGTGGCTCCTCCTGCATGATGGAATGATGATAGATGGACTGACCTGTGTCAATCTCCCTAAGTCTTAAGGCAATAAAGTTCATTTGAAGTTCTTTTCGTATTATTGTTCTCAAACTGCTAACTGACAACCCAAGATTGTAATCTACCCCCTCTTTGAAAGCATACAGCTTAGCCAATTTATCAGTTCTATCATGCATCTGAAGACCAATGTGAGATGGAATCCAGAGCATGTGCACTCTGACTCCACTGTCCACAATCTTACCATACCTATGTCTGGCTTCTGACACAAGCATGCCACAATTTATACTTAATGAGTTGAGAGCATTTATGGATGACAGAGAATCAGTTACAATTAAAGTGTCAACCTTAGATACATGGACACATTTGAGTGCAAGGAGTATGGCAAACAGTTCTGTTTGAAGGGTAGAGGCCCAGTTATTGATGCGTGCTCCAATTTCTTTATGAGGGCCATCACTCTGTGTGACAACAGCAGCACTACCAGCTGCACCAGTGGACTGGTGAACAGAACCATCGACGTAAATAAGAGTGTTCTGTGTGACTAAGTTATCAATACAGCTTAAGGCATCATGTTTGGCTTCAAGACGAAGCTTTGGTTGTGATTTAAGAAGAGTTTTGGGGGGAAATGGAGGAATGGTAGTTTGGAATGGGGTAATATACCATGGAGCAGGGAAATGTCTCTGTTGTCTAACTTGATATAGATCATGTAGCTGGTTCATGCGGAGGTCGGTTCCAGTTTTTTCGATCCATCTGGAAGGATGTTCACCAGTGCTGAGGAAAGTTTGGAGGGCTTCTGTGCAGGGGTTTGAATGGACTAGCCTAAGCATATTGACCCCAATAAGGATATTTCTTTCAGTAACACGATCTCTAATGCTTGGAATATTAAGTTCTTTCCGCATATTTAAAATTTTGGCAGTACGAGGGCATCCTAGGATGATCCTCATTGCTTCGTTTTGCAGTTTTTCCAGCCCTCCAAGCTTCCAGTCAGACACGAGTGCAAGTAGTGGCGCCGCATAATCAACCAATGATCTAATATAAGCAAGATACATCATTTTCACAATTTTAACATTAGCACCATACCTGGGATGAAAACCTGCCACAACTCTAAGTGCTCTCAGCCTTTCTTTGTATTGGCGACAAAGTCTCGTTACAACAGGTCCAAGTAGTGGAACCTCAAAGCCTAGATACCTGTATCTGCTTACATATTCTAGAAGAGACCCATCATGCAACTGGATCTGACGAACTGTGCCTCTCTGCCGAGGAGGACGCCTGTTGAGTATCTTTGTTTTATCCCCTGAGATTATTAACCCCAGGTCCTGACACGAGGCTAGTACATGATTAAGAATGTTTTGAGTGTTGGAAAATCCGGTGGTGTGAATCATTATGTCATCAGCAAAACTAACCATATAATGATGGGGCTGGCTAGGCATGGCATTAAGTAAGGCATTAATCAAAATGTTGAAAAGGGTGGTACTAAGCACACCTCCCTGTGGGGTTCCTAATTCAAAATCTTTAGTTACACTTCTATGTCCCTGGAACAACACAGACGACTTTCTGTTGGACAGGTAACCTTTAATCCAGCGGAGAAGCCATCCTCCAACATCCATTCTGGCAAGTTCACTAATGATTACATGTCGATTGGCTACATCAAAAGCGGATTTAAGGTCAAGGAACGTAGTGTATGAGCTGTCAGTGTGCAGAGTGAGAAAGGTGGTAATGCAATGATGCACACTCCTTCCATGCATGAAGCCATGCAACCGGGGTGACAAGAATTCCTTAATTCTGTGCATAAGACGATTAAGAATCATCCTTTCGAATGTTTTACACAAGCAGCTAGTAAGGGATATTGGGTGAAATGAGTTTTGTTGATTGGGCTTCGGAATGGGAATAATGAGGCTATTGGTCCATGATTTAGGGAGCTCCCCAGTGACATAACTCATGTTATATAATTCAAGTAAAGGATTACCTGGTACTCGACACAGCAATCTGAGTATGTTGTAAGTAATACCATCCTCACCAGGCGACGTGGAGTTGCCCTTAGTTAGTGCTGCATCAAGTTCATAATTAGTGAAAGGAATGTTGCAGTCATCTGCCTTGCTGAGCATAAAGCAAACAAGTCTCTCCCTTGCATCATATTTGTCCATTAATTTCGCCTGTGTGGTACTGGGAAGACTGTCATAGCTAGATGTAGCAGCCCAAGCACTGACTAACTCATTCGCCCTATGCAAGGGATGAGGGTGCGCGATCTGCCCAGTTCTGTTACCCTTAATTCTATTTATGTCCCTCCATGCCCGGCTAAGTGGTGTGTGAGCATTGAGACCATTGACAAATTGTTCCCAGTCTGTTTGCCGCAGCTCTGTCATACGCTCTCTGGCAGCAGCAAGGGCAGTTTGGAAGAGGCCCAGCATTTCAGGGGTACGATGGTTTCTATAGGCTAGACCTAGTCTGCGAGCAGTACGTTTCAATGTTCGAAGTTTAGAATCATTGTAATAGGTATGATTTTTATAAGACTTATGATTATTATGGAAGTCATTTGGATTTAGAGTAGTAGGAGGTTTCAGAGGCGGCTCTAAGAAGTTCTGAATACTGCTCACAAGGTCTTTGTTAAAAGTCTCGACAGAGGTACACTCATAGAAATTATACCAGTCAGTCACATGTGCAACAAAGTCATCATGTTGATCAGGGGAAACATTAAGACGTTTCCGTTTGAAGACGAAGGATAAAGTAAAGAAATAGTGAGTTTCAAACAGGAAAGAGTGTAACAAGATTAGCTTTTCAGTTTCATCGTCTGCAATGGAGGCATTTTGTCGTGCACTCTTGCCTGACAAATATTTTTACTAATACAGTGCACCTGTTATTATTTTATTTGTCTGTTCATCACTATTACCACCTGGCTACAGATGTTTACAGACGGGATGTTCAAAGCTCCTGTAGTGCGACTTGCGGAGGAGGTGTCCAGGAGAGGTCTCACTACTTACTTATTCGTCAACACATTCTTCGCCAGGGATATATATGGATCCCACGCTAACATTACAGGTAGGTTGAACACAGTGGGTTAACGTCGTTCTCTCTCTCTCTCTCTCTCTCTCTCTCTCTCTCTCTCTCTCTCTCTTTCTCTCTCTCTCTCTCTCTCCCATGCACATTTTTCACAGTTTTTCAGGCGGTTTTCAGCCTCTTTTAATTCATATTTCTTATTCTAAATTACCAATGTTTGAATACATTAGTAAATATTTTTGCATATAACCCAACTCTAATGAGGCTTTAAACGCATCTGCACGAGAGGTTGACAAGGAGAGTACGAATACATAGTATTGAAAGGGCGATCTTAAGCTGAAGCAGACATGGTTACTGTACAGGCAAACAGTGTTAGCATAGAGTTAAAGTGGAATACTACAGGTTTTTGTCCTGGGACCTTTGTTGTTTACCAAACTCATATATGATACTCATATAGGAATGATCATTGTGAAAAAATATTATTATTATTATTATTATTATTATTATTATTATTATTATTATTATTATTATTATTATTATTATTATTATTATTATGTGAGTAAATTACCTGCAGGAGGTTAACAAGACATCACCTGCAAGTAATTTGGGTGAGTTAAGTGGGACTTAGTCACAGCAAGTCACTGAACTGCAACTCCTTCGACTGCCCCCTTCCTCACTGCATTCACAAAATGCTAAACCTAACATTGAATTAATAATTACAATATTAAAACCAGGTACTCTGGTAAAATTATAATTAGGGGGACTGTATAGGATTAGGCTTGCTTGCTGGGTCCAAAAAAATATAACTATTAGTACAATACATAGAATCCAGTGGTGTTAATAGAAAAGAACTTTGTATTATCACTTACAATTTAATTGTTGTAGATGGATCACACCACAACACCTTGCCTAACACCTAGACCCTACATTGGCCAGCTAGTCATTTACATGCAAGGACTAACTTTGCACTTCCCTGTGAGTGATGTTGCATCCCTTATTTTTCTCCATACACACGTAATTCTTGAAGTCCCGCTAATTTCCTGTCCCATTTCTTCAACAGGGGACATTAACACGGGTTCCTATTACAAATCCAAGTCGAAACATATCAATTAGGCCTCCGAGAACGCCTGATTACAATGCACAATTCACATATTAAATTCAATATGGCCTCTACCCTACTGTCTGTTCTCCACCCCTCCCCCCCTCCCTCGAAATTTCTCGAAGAGTCCAAACAGCATCATATTTTATTACACAATTATCGTATTATTCGCTTGTATGTTCTACCTTTAGGAAATTATGATAAAAAGATTCCACAATCATCATCAGCAGCAGATTTACCTATAACTCCATCACAGTTACCATTACCACCATTAACACGACTATCACCACCACCTCTAACACAACCACCACTAACACGACCATCACAGCTACAAACTTCCTAACGCCCACAGGAGCCCTCCACGGAGCAGAGTTGGCGTACCTCTTCGCCCCGTCCTCCTACCGACTGATTTTCAACCTTCCACTCACCTACCACGAGGAGAGAGTGAGCCAAAACCTTAAGAGAATGGTGTTCACTTTCGCTAGTAGTGGGTAAGTACATCAGTGTTTCCTTTTGCTCGTTGTGAGTAAGTACCAAATGTGCTTCCTCTGGCCACTAATAGGTAGTTACCAGTAGCATTTACTTTCCTAACCAAAGGGAGGAACTGTGTTCAGTTTCGCCAGTAATGGGTAAGTACCATATGTGTTCACTTTCTTAAATAATGGCCTGAAAAAATAAAAGAAACCGTTGTTAAAAAAAACAATTTTTTTTCAGCATGTATTTAAAGTTTCTTACACTCTTTCTTTTGTGATCACCGTTCAGTATAACAGTGAAACCTAGCCATTAACTGGAAAAATTAAGAAAAGGTGATCACATCTATCATTTTGTCATACTTTTTGTGGGTTATCCCAGATTCTCTACACATATGCTGCTATGTATGATAATCTATGTAACTGTATTTATGTATACCTGAATAAACTTACTAATAATAACATCAGCAATAGTAATAAATGCAGTATTACTAATAATTTTAGTTGTAGTAGTAAAGTAGCATTTATATTAATAATAATAATTATTATTATTAATAAAACGAGAATATTGGTTTCAGGATCCCATTCTTGGGCCAATATTCACCCAGGTGGAGCCCATACTCTCCTCAGTCACCCATCTACGCCTCGCTGGAGTCTGGTCAGGTCCATCAAGGCTACCAGCAACACCAAGTAGCCTTCTGGAACTACCTGATGCCAGAATTGGCTCACATGGTGACCTCAGATCCCAATGCCAAGACTACTCAGTCCACTAGTACACATACCACGGCGCCTACCACAGAGTCGCAGAGTAAGTCGGGGCTAGGTTAATAACTAAGAAAAAGACTGGAAGTTTAAATCAACTAGCATTTTTTTTTTTACGTAGTCTGCTAGTTTAAGGTACTCTACATTTGGATTTATCGTCGACTGAAGGCTTAAAGTACTCTACCCTTTATGAGTTTTAAGAGTACCAGTACGTCACCTGACGTGTACCTGTGTCTGTGTGTCTACCAGTGTCTTCCTGCCAACGTCTCAACTATCGATAATTTCCAATAAGTTATTTCCTCTTCTTGAAAGTTAAAAATACACAAGGCACCAGCAAGGACATTCGAGCAGTATTAATTAACATATATTTTTTGTCATGTAGACATTTTGTTTATAGAGTATCGTATACCTGGAGTATACCTGGACAGAGTTCCGGGGGGCAACGCCCGCGCTGCCCGGTCCGTGGCCAGGCCTCATAGTGGATCAGTCCCTGATCAACCAGGCTCTTACTGGTGGCCGCACGCAATCCAACGTACGAACCACAGCTCGGCTGGTCAGGTACTAACTTTAGGTGCCTGTTCAATGCCTGCTTGAAGACAGCCAGGGGTCTATTGGTAATCCCCCTTATGTAGGCTGGGAGGCAGTTGAACAGTCTTGGGCCCCTGACACTTATTGTGTTGTCTCTTATCGTGCTAGTGGCACCCAGGCTTTTCATTGGGGGGATGTTGCATCGTCTGCCGAGTCTTTTGCTTTCATTGTGAGTGATTTTCGTGTGCAAGTTTGGTACTAATCCTCTTGGATTTTTCAAGTGTATATAATCATGTATCTCTCCCGCCTGCATATTAGGGAGTACAGGATGAGGAACTTCAAGCGCTCCCAGTAATTGAGGTGCTTTATCTCCGTTATGCGCGCCGTGAAGGTTCTCTGTACATTTTCTAGGTCAGCAATTTCACCTGCCTTGAGAGGTGCTGTTAGTGTGCAGCAATATTCCAGCCTAGATAGAGCAAGAGACCTGAAGAATGTCATCATGGGCTTGGCATCCCTAGTTTTGAAGGTTCTCATTATCCATCCTGTCATTTTTCTAGCAGATGCTATTGATACAATAATGATTTATGTTTATGGTAAATCTAGATAGATTAAGATGTAGCTGTATTTTTCTAAAGTATGTATGCATGCATGTTTTCACATATATATTTTTTTTATCATTGTGTACTCCACCTAGGTCACGAATTTAACCATTATCTGACTGCTGCGATAAATGTATAAATGTGTGTAATTAAGTCTGTTGCATGTGTATGGTGTTTATAATGTCATAACTTTACAGTTATCACACCAGGATCGGACAACGTGTCATACCAGTCTGCAGTGTGGGTGCTGGTGGCTGTGATATTGCTGCTTCTGGCTGTCATCGTCGCCTACATTGTGTGTTCTAGACGCCGACAGATGCTACACTCTAACACCCTGAGCGACCAATGACATACGGAAACGAGTAGTGGCGAGAGAGCAGTCTATAGACGAACTGAAGGGACGCTGAACGAACGAAAGGGATCAGATCATCGAAGTCCCTCCAGCGACCCCGGCAGAAATGAACCGCTGGGGGAGATGATAGAACGTCCTGCTTCTACCAGGTTCACCCATTTTGGCTCGGTGCGCTTCCAGAGACGAGATCCTGATGGCTTCGACGCTGCTGACAGCCTTCCTTCGAGCATTCCAACGTTCGTGTCGCGAAGCAACCCGCTCATGAGACTGGCTTCACTGGTAGAGGAACGAGCGTCGTCGCCGCAACACGACGACCACTCAGATTCAGTCTCGGGACGCAAAGTGAAGCTATCTAATTTTCCTAAGGATAGTTCCTGGTTCAGGTCTCAGAAGGACCGTAAGGATTCATTCATGGAGGCAAGCGCTGAGACGATCTTTGATGATGGCTCGCCAGGAGGGAGGACGCCTGGTTCCCGATCAGTCTTTTATGATAAAGACGATGATGCTTCCTCTTCCTGAACCTCCTGCAGCTCTCTTGTGATTTAGAGGAACAAGAACATACCACCAGTATTTCTAAACGCTGCATCGCAAAGAAAACTGGATTCGTCTGAGTCAGCTTTTTCTCCACTTCTCGTTGAAAGTTAAAAAGATTCAATTCAAATAGATTTTATTAAGCATAATAAATTTATATATTTTCACAATTTTTCTTGTTTATTGAATAAGGTAGATAATATTGTATAGCGTGTAATAATTTATTTTTTAATGTATATATATGATGTAATTATTTATAATCATCAGTCGACTCTTAGTTTCTTGCACTACCTGTTATTAGTGTTAATTTAGCGTCTCGGTGACTCGAGTTCTCGCTATATTTCACTCTGGGACACAAGTATGAAAAAAAGTTATGTAGGATGTGAAAGGCTGTTGGAGTGTGAGCAAGGTAACATTTATGAAGTGACTCGAGGAAACCGGTTAACTGGACTTGAGTCCTGGAGTTGAGAAGTACAGTGCCTGCACTCTGAAGAAGTGATGTAATTAGGAGGGTCATTTGAATTGTGATGCCTGTGTCCTTTTCTCATGACAGTTATTGAATGTGGTGTGGATATATATATATATATATATATATATATATATATATATATATATATATATATATATATATATATATATATATATATATATATATATATATATATATATATATATATATATATATATATATATATATATATATATGTGTGTGTGTGTGTGTGTGTGTGTGTGTGTGTGTGTGTGTGTGTGTGTGTGTGTGTGTGTGTGTGTGTGTGTGTGTGTGTGTGTGTTTTTGTGTATATATATGTTTGTGTGTTTGAAACTTTTTTGTAAAAAAGAACTTTCGTTTTATAATTAAGAAATTTTTTTTGAAAGTTTCTCTTTTATTCTGATTTCCTTCTAAGTTATAGTTGTTATATGACCAGGTGATATAATCCTATATAAAGTTGAAACTATCTATTCTGTTCAGGTAGACTCCCTTATACTTTCCATAGACAGCTTAGGTACGATATTGTGATTAATGTACATAGCTTAACTTACTCCCTTCATACTCCTTGATTCTATTGAGGGTTCTTGTTCCAAGAAATTTGATCTAGCTTCTCTTTCCGTGGATTAAACCTGAATATAGTTCTTTCCCTAGGAGCTGTATGCCTGTTGCGGGTTTAGCGCTTCCTCTTACCAGTAGACCAACACTAGTAAGAGATAATGTAAGAAATTAAAAATTAAGTCCTTATAACAGATGATATTAGACAATAAAGTCAAAAGTTTGAGATCGATGTATATTATACAAACCCACAGAATATATACACTGAGAGGCGTATTTCTCTCAGCGTATATACGCTGAGAATTTATTCCAATCTCTATTTTATGGACTGAAGTATAGTATTCTTGTCTGGTGGTGAAGAGGTTACGTGCAGCCTTAATGACCCTAGTGTAGTCGATAGGATTTCAACCCCATTAACCAACCGGTGTAAAGTTAAAAAAAAAATGTGTGTAGAAATGTTAGCTATCATGGTTTACCTGGAGAGGGTTTCGGGGGTCAACGCCCCCGCGGCCCGGTCTGAGACCAGGCCTCATGGTATCCAGACAAGTTACCGTCCAGGGAGATGCCTTGATGCCGGTGAGGAGGTTCTTGATTCAAGGAAGTAGACTTATCCTCCTCTTCCTTGGGTCGAACCTGACTGCCATTGGACCCCCCCCCCTCCCCTCCATTCCACAGACGCTATATGATTAATATAGAATATGAAGCCAAGTGAACAATATTATTATTATTATAATCAAGGGGGAAGCGCTAAACCCGTAGGATTATACAGGGGGGGGATGTGGAAGGCATTCAGGCTTAATTCGGGGAACTGGAGCACAGATCCAATTCCCTAAATCAAGAGCCCCTCACCAACATCAAGGAACCTTCCCTGAGGGAAAGTGAACAATAGCAATTCACTGTGCTCTCATCTGTAGAAACAAATAGTAATTTCACTTCCTAAATGTGAGTGCCTTGATACTGCTAAAGAGGTTTTGACCCTCTTCATCCTTGGGTCAAACCTGATTACCTCCCAGTCCCCAAGCTCTGTATGACAATTACTGACCTAGCTCTTCACACTTAATATATTTTGGGGGTATTTGGCGAGCGTGTACCTATAATTTACTTAGTGCTTTTTTGTTACATATAATAGAACATGTGTCTAAGATATCAACGCCACCTGACGAGTAATAACAAAATAATGCAGCATGAGTGGTAGTGATTATCAGCTAGAGTATTAGTGTCAGTTATTATTTAGTATTTTGCTGAGTAGCGAAAGCGTCTTAAGAGGCACGTAAGTTACCCCGTCTTCTAATAACATTTTCATTTTTCCATTATAATCTACCTTGTCCATAATTACTATCACATTTGCTTTCTCTGTTTCGTAAGGTGAAGTCCAGGACAACTGTGTTGCAACACAATTGTCCTCAAAGATTTGTTAAGTTATACCATGAATTAAGGAAAGATCCTGGACTTCACCTTACGAAACAAAGCAAATGCGATAATAATTATGGACAAGTTAGATTATAATGGAAAAATGAACATATTATTATAAGACGGGGGAACTTAGGTGCCCCTGAAGACGCCACAGCATCCACTAAGGTACAATACAATACAATACTTTATTTGGACATGATACATAGTTGCACAAGGAATTATAGTTGGGTGTACATGACAAAAGCCCCTTGTATGCAGAGCATTATGGGCAGGCTTAAAATTAACTAAGCAATGATATATTCACTGGTAAAAATTACAGTAAACAAAATACAACATGAAGTACAAATGAGTATTTTAAACAATGAAATTCGAACATTTCAATTAAGAGGCATTATAGTTACACAAATGTGTAGTATAACAATGTATAATATAACAAAATGAACAATATACTATTTGAAGTGCAGAAACAGGTCATATGGTCATTATATGAGTTACTGCGTATTCAAGAGAATGGATTATTCCATTAGGTAATGTAACTGAAAAAAAAATAGTTTGATAGGGTCACAGGTTACACTTTCATGAAATACAGTTATTCAGTATTTATTTAGTTGTGGGTGAGTAAGTGGTTTTTAATAAGAGTCTTGAATTGATAAATAGACAGTGTTTCTTTTGTATTCACAGGTAATGAATTCCAGATTTTTGGGCCTTTTATGTGCATTGAGTTTTTACATAGTGTGAGATGGACACGGGGAACATCAAAGAGTGATCTGTGCCTTGTGTAATGGTCATGTGTTCTGTTGAGGTTGGTAAGGAGAAGTTTGAGGGGAGGGTTGATATCTGAGTTTAGTGTTCTATGTATATAGTAGGCACAATAATAAGTATGGATGCTTTGTACAGTAAGTTTAGACTTTTGAATATTGGTGGAGTATGCTGCCTGGAGTGTGAATTTGTTATCATTCTGACTGCAGCCTTACATGATTGTAACCATGTATAGGAGTGTAGATGATTAATTACCTTTGTAACTCGCCATGACTGTGACCAGATCTACCTGGAGTTCATTACCTTTGTAACTAGTTCAGCTATTAAAACTTTGAAGCATAGTCCCTGGACCCATTATGTACCTCTGTAATCTTTTGACTACCACCCACACCATGGGTATGGTGTGCATAATAAACATATTAGACTAAAACTGTCACGCTGAGGCGTCTACTCAAGTCCCTTTTTTTTAGGGGTTAAAGTATTTTTGACTAATAACATCCTAATGACCGTTTGTGGTCGAAGCATCTAAAGAAGAAAGTGTTTGGGAAAATAGACACAATTGCGGTACAATTCGAAACGTAACGTAGTTAATAAAAGATCACATTGTACTAAACCTGTGTCTATTTTTCTATCGTGTGGGTATTTTATACTACATATGTCCAAAAATAGTGTTCTTTGTACTTAAAGGGAAGGACGAGTCGCTGTGACTCACTGAGCTTGTAGATTTTGACAGGATTTCCATCTTTCCCCGCGCATCTAGAGAGGAAATTATCGTTGAATTGCAAAGAGAACGAAAAGGGGCTTGTCAACAGTGAGCATGAGAGGATGTGTAGTTCTCATTAAATTTCTGGCAAGTTTTACCATGTTTATTGGGGGGGGGGCTTAATTTTACCTATAATCCAGTTGTGTAATCAGAAATTTTTATTACGCTTTGAGATGCTGTGTGATATTATACTCGTCAATTGGTTACTTACACCTGAACAGAGTCGGAGCTGACTCTCTACTGGAGTATACCTGAAGAGGGTTTCAGGGGTCAACGCCCCCGCATCCCAGTCTGAGACCAGGCCTTGTGGTGGGTCAGGGTTTGATCAACCAGGCTGTTACTGCTGGCCGTACGTAAATCTACGTAAGAACCACAGCCCACGAGTTTGTACATGTATTTGAAGAAATAAATATTATTATTATTATTATTATTATTATTATTATTATTATTATTATTATTATTATTATTATTATTATTATTGTTGTTGTTATTGTTGCTGTTGTTGCTGTTGTCACAGTATACATGCTGAGTGCTATGTTTGTCAGTGTATACATGCCGAGAATTTACCTTAATCTGTTTCAGGGATTAAAATAGTCTTGTATGGTAACGTACAGACAAATTGCAAAGTTCATGACCCACACTGCCGATGGCCTTCAAAATCAATCGTCTCAATACTCCGATATTTTTTTTCCTTCGAGGAAGTAAAATAAACAGACCTATTCTTATGAGAATGACTTTTATGGATTTATCTCATAAAATTAATAATAATATTTATATAGGAGTAATGTTGACAATCCAAACATTGGTCTGAGCGGTCAGATTTAAAAAAAAAAAAAAAAAGAGGCGTTGAGAGATTTTTTTACCTGGATATTTAAGCTTCTGGTGGCGCTGGGTCACCAAAAAGATAAATATTCCACCCTGACTAATACTATTATTACTACTACGACTACTACTACTACTAAATAATAATAATCTACTCGTGGATGTATTTAAAGCAGGTGACACAGGCACCATACTGTTGGCTTTCAGTTTTTTTGTTTATTGTTGTATAATAACGAGATATTATTATTATTATTATTATTATTATTATTATTATTATTATTATTATTATTATTATTATTATTATTATATTATAATTGAACTCTTTAGCATCTTTAAAAACAAATTTCTTTTCATTCTCACAGAGGAAGATTTAGTATGATGAGAAGCGAATGAAGACTCACCATATTTTTCAAGTGGTGATCTTGCAGAGGAATGCCGTGATGCTCGTAAAGTGGTCTTGATCTAAGTGAAGGGTGAGGAGTTACCCCTTCATCAGGTCAGACCTGATTACTTCCCATTCCCTTACGGGTTTAGCTTTTTCCCATTAGCATATACAGTAACTGGTTGATTTCCGAACGATGGCCTTAATGAACTCTGAGTGATGTTCAGTATGAACCTAAATGCAACCCGGTAATGACTAATGGATTGGTGGTAATAAATGTTTTAGAGATTGTAACTCCATATTGTATTGTGTTCAATAGCTTTTATGGAGAAATTGCAGTATCTATAAAAATCGACTGTAATATTTTTTGTCGTGATGCAGCTATGCCTTGAGGGGTCTGATAAAGACCCACTGTGACCTCTAATATATTGTGCATCTCATGCTCATACCGTGAGTGACAGCGCAAAAAAAAAAAAAAAAAAAAAAGATTACAGAGGACATACTTGGTCTTTGTCAGACTCCACTGAGCATAGTTGTATCACGAGCAAGAAATATTAGTCATTTCATATAGTTAATATCTGAAAAATATATATTATCGCCACTAAAGAGCATTGATCATAATTGGGTTGCAAATATCTTATCTCCTCTATAAAATCAGCTCATTCTTCTAGTCGATGCAAAATATGGATATATGGAGGCACTACTAAAAGCTTCAGTTTGGCGCCTGCTGATGAAGACCAAGAAGACACCAGATGATGAAGATGCAATGTGAGACGACACTCCCCCCCCGGGGGAGTCACCGCAAAAGAGAAGATGATGTTACCCTCCACCCGGAGGACCCAAGAAAGAAGACAGAAGATGAACGACACCCCCAACCCGGGGGCCACCGCGGGTCACCATCTGGAGAAGACCCGGGCCGGAAGTACCGGCAAACCCCTAATGAATGAATGAAGCTTCAGTTTTCCGTTCTGTTGATATTTCTTTAACGATAGTAACGGGGGGCCGGTTACTAAACTCAGGTTGTGAGTGTGGGCGAGGGGTGAAAAAATTCACCTGGGTTAATTGGAAACTTGTAGTTTCTGTTCGTATTTGCGTAGGTATCCCCTGTTTCCTTTTCTTTCATTGCTCATCTTTGGATAATATTTCTTGGGTGCTCGTGGCTTGATTGATAGCGTCCTCAGTTCACAGACTAAGGGTCCGGGGATCGATCTTGGCACGGGTGAAACGTTTACCTGGAGATTACCTGGAGAGGGCTTCAGGGGCCAACGCCCCCGCGGCCCGGTCTGAGACCAGGCCTCATTGTGGATCAGGATCTGATCAGCTAGGCTGTTACTGCTGGCCGCACGCAAGCTGACGTACAAACCACAGCCCGGTTGGTCAGGTACTGACTTTAGGTGCCTGTCCAGTGCCTTCTTGAAGACGTTGGGCATGTTTCCTAACACCTGCTCCTCCTGTTCACTTAACTGTACCTGGGTGTTAGCTGACAGTTGTGGGTCGCATCCTGGGGCGAAGATTTACGTAAGTTGGCCGAAATGTTTTGCATTGTCATGAGCTTCCTATATGGTATGCTAATAATGTCAGTTAGATCTGCAATAACTGTATGATGTATTTGTAAAAATAAAGATTATTATTGTTTTTGTCCTGGTGTCCCGTGGCATGGTAGGCAACGCTTTCGCCTCACACATAGTGTCCGTAGTTCGAGCCCCGCAAGGGTAGAAACATTGGGCGTTTCTTTATACCTGTTGTGCCTGTTCACCTGGCAAGTAAGTAGGTACACCTGGGTGTAAGTCGACTAGTGTGGGGTCGCATCCTGGGGGACAAGATTGAAAACCACAATGGAAATACGTAAAAGACCCCAATGGAAATAGGTCACTGTCTGACTTTTTTGGGTTATCCTAGGTTCTCTACACATATGCTGCTATGTATGATAATCTATGTAACTGTATTGGTGTATACCTGAATAAACTTACTTAACCTCCAGGTAACCTCGGGAAAACGGAAGCCAACCTCTTAGGCACGAAACATAAACTGAGGAGGGTAAATAATTTTAATGTCCGGTGTAATGGGGGACACATCACTCCAGTTTCCTCAGTGAAATATCTGGGAATCCCCTCATAGGAACCTCATTGAAATGGTAACTTTAGACTTGCAAAAGGCCTTCGATACTGTCAACCACAATATATTATATAAGAAACTTCAAGCTATCGGCATAGGTTCCATAGACTGGTTTAAGTCCTACCTTAACAATAAGAAACAAATTGTCAAAAATCAACAAAACAGAATCAAAACCCCTGCCGATAGCATGTGGAGTTCCTTAAGGTAGTATTCTGGGTCCCTTATTATTTTTGTGTTATCTTAATGATATGCCCGTAAGTGTCCAGTGCAAACTCCTACTGTATGCAATGATAGTGCTCTGCTAGTGCCAGGTAAAGACTCACAAGATAGTTAATTAGTCTAGTTAGTTTAATATCTTTATTATGCACACCATACCCATCCTGTGGGCGGTAGTCAAAAGATTACAGAGGTACATAATGGGTCCAGGGACTGGACCCCAAAGTTATGATAGCTGAACTAGTTACAAAGGTAATGAACTCCAGGTAGATCTGGTCACAATCATGGAAAGTTACAAAGGTAATTAATCGCTAATGTATTAACACTAGAACTGGAGTCCTGCAGCAAATGGTTAGTAGACAACAAACTATCGTTACATCTCGGGAAAACTGAGAAGGGTAAATAATTTTAATGTCCGGTGTAATGGGGAACCCATCACTTCAGTTTCCTCAGTAAAATATCTGGGAATCCCCTTTGACCCATGCTTGTCAGGAGAATTGATAGGGAACAGTGTAGTAAAGAAAACGAATGCCAGACTGAAGTTCCTCTACAGACAAGCACAATGTCTACACACTGAGGCTCGCAGGACCCTATGTCTAGCTCTTATACAATGTCATATGGACTACGCTTGCTCTTCATAGTACTCCGCCTTGACAAAAAAAAAAAACTGAAAGATAGACTACAAATAACCCAGAACAAATGGTATGATTTATCCTGGACCTGGGTCCAAGAGAGCATGTAGGCCAGGATAAATTACAACAATTGGATAGCTGAGTGTTGAAGACAGTAAAACAACTGAAGTTAATTCAAGTTTATAAAATTGCTCACAAACAGTGTCCAGAATATCTCTGCCAATTTTGTCAAGGCTGGGAACCAAAACAGTCAGTGGGTACTACCTTTTATTGTATAGCAATAAAGGAATGGAACAGACTGCCTGCACATGTCAAAGCCAGTCATAGTATGAGCCACTTCAAGAAGAGAGCCAAAAGGTGCCTAATGAATGTAGTGACAGAAAGGGAGAATTTTTTTTTTTTATAATTTTAGCTAACACACATGTAAATATAAATAACTAAGTTTACCTTATTCCTAGTATATATCCTTTATAGTATAATAATAAAATATCATCTCCTTCATAATATAATAATTAGGTAATAAAAGGACCCCAATGAAAATAAGTCACTGTCTGACTCTTTTGGGTTATCCCAGGTTCTCTACATATATTGCTATGAATAATAATCTATGTAGCTATTTATTTATACCTGAATAAACTTACTTAGTCCCCTCGATGACGCACTGCCTTTCTTGGGTTATTATATTATTGTATTATTACATTATTATATAATCCCTTAATAACGCACTGCCTTTCATGGGTTATTCTGGGAGGCTAACGCTCTGGGGTTAAAAATCCGAACAAAATCTTATCTTACCCATTTCTGCATAACAGTCCCTGGCTAACACCCAGCATCCTCAAATCCATAAACACAAAGCACCTGTACGAAAAACAGTACAGAATGGGCAACGTAACCAGAGACCAAAAAAAACGTTACTCGTCAATCCTAACCAGCCTAATAATTAAGAGCTAAAAAATTGCATTATGAGAACAGATTATCCAACTTACGAGGTGACATAAAAAAGACCTGGAAAACCCTATCAGAAATACTAGGAACAAAAAAGATAACACGAAATAGTGAAATTGAATTAACAAAACCAGATGAACCCCAATTCCCACCTACTGAAACAGAAAACAGACTCAATGATTTCTTCTCCACTACAGGAAAAAACCTTGCCAATAAAATCCCAAGCTCAGATACCCCACCCAATGACTACCTCACTGGTAACTACCCGAACACACTGTTCCTAGCTCCGACTAACCCAACTGAAGTCTCCCTTATCAACAAACTAAAAAAAACAAGACAGGAGATTTAAATACCTTACCACCCATTATATACAAAAAAGTGTCACAGGTGCTATCACCAATCATTGCAACACTCTTTAACAAATCCATTGAATCCTCTACCTTTCCTACAGTTCTCAAAATAGCAAGGGTCACTCCGATCCATAAAGGAGGAGACCACACAGACTTGAATAACTATTGGTCAATATCCAACTTACACCCTCTCTCTAAAATCTTTGAAAAATTAATCCATAGGCGTATCTATTCCTACCTCATCTCCCACAACATACTCAACCCCTGTCAATTTGGGTTCAGGCCTAATAAAAATACTAATGATGCTATTATCCACATGCTAGAACATATTTATACAGCAATAGAGAAAAAAGAAGTCCCACTGGGGATCTTCATTGACTTACGTAAAGCTTTCGATACAGTTGACCACGACTTCCTCCACATAAAATTGTCGCACTATGGTATAAGAGGGCACTCCCTCAACTACCTAAAGTCATATCTCAGCAACAGAAGCCAATATGTGTACACAAATGGGGCAAACTCTTCCGCACAGCCAATTACAGTTGGTGTCCCACAGGAAAGTGTCCTAGGCCCTCTTCTCTTTCTCATATACGTAAATGACCTACCAAATGCATCGCAACTACTCAAACCCACACTATTATATTTACCAGCATTCCTGGTGATACATATTTTATTTGTAATTAATGGGTCCAGAGCAACTTGTGGATATGACAGTGGTAGGTATCGAAGGAGGACATTTTTTGCGACCTAGGTGTCCCAGATTCCTACTTGTCTAACTGATAAATAATAATTATCTTTGTTAATTTACTGTTATGTACATAATGATACATTCAGATAAATGTAATTTTCCACATTTAATTTGCCAGTTGGTCCTTGTGGAAAATTGCATTTATCTGAATGTAACTAATTATGTACATAACAGTAAATGATAACAAAGATAATTATTATTTATCAATGTTACATAGACAAATAGGAATTTGGGACACCTAGGTCGCAAAAAATGTCCCCCTTCGATACCTACCACTGTCATAACCACAAGTTGCTCTGGACCTATTAATTAAATGAAATATACATACACCAGGAATACTGGTAAATATATAAATTTGTGGACTGTATATTAAAAATAATAAATGGTTATATATATATATACACAATTACATAACAGAAGGACAATATATCTTAATATCACTCACCAATTTGACTGGAGATTAATGTGTATCATACTCAGAAAACCTCACTCTAACTAAATCTATGAAAATAATGCTGGCCAGAATTGCACACAAATCTAGAGAGCTTATCTGAGGTTCCTGGAGCTGTCTTGTCCAGTCGTCTGATATCTCAAGTTATGCAGGAATGCACATCCACCAATTTCGCCTCCTATTTGAGAGGTGTCAACACAATTTTAACCTCTAGAGCACGAAAAATTCTTCCCATTACACCAACGTTTGTACAAAATTCAAAACCAAGATGGTGAGTCTCGTCAGCACAGACGCAGGCTTTCCGTTTTCTATGACATAAATATTATTAAATACAGTATGGCCATCTATTTACATATAAATACTGAATTTCTGGAAAATATATACAGTATTTTCCACAGTCCTTCTTGAACCGAAGGTAATCAGTGAAGTCATTAATTAGTTCATTACTTAATAATTATATGTGAAATGACAGAAGGAGGTGGATGTTAAGTTCACAAATTTACTTAATGTGTAGTGGATTATAATTATTACAATATTAATTTTGATAAGCTAAGCTCAAGGGTGGCTAAAGATTATATTAATGTGTATAATATTAATTTTGCTATGCCAAATTCTGGCAAGGATTTATATTAATTGTATAATATTAATTTTGATAAGTCAAGTCTGGCTAAGTTTATATTAATTTGTATAATACTAATTTGATAAGACAATTCTGGCCAAGATTTATATCAGTGTATGTGTAATTGATAAGCCAAGTGTTGCTAATTATATTAATGTGTATAATATTAATTTTGCTATGCCAAATTCTGGCAAGGATTTATATTAATTTGTATAATAATTTTGATAAGCCAAGGCTGGCTGAAGGTTTGTATTAATGTACATTTAAAATTTATATAATTTTCTTACATGTAATTGCTAAGCTCAAGTAGCTAGGATTTATTCAAATGTAAGTTGTACTATTTACCTTTATAAAGTGCATAATTTAGTACATAATCAGTGTTATTAAGTTGAATTTAATACATTGCATCATGGCTGAAAACGAGGAAGTTCATGTAGAAGACAAACATGTGGAATATAGAGCAAAAAAAGCATCACTGCAAGCTAGAAAAAGGCATGTAACAAAAGCATACAATAAATGTTTGGAATTAATGAATCAAGAAACTGTGAATACTGATGATTTAAAATTGCATTTAGATGCTTTGGGGAATAGATATGATTCATACAAATTATATTACAACAAATATGAAGGAGATTTGTTAGTAAACTGTGTAGATGAGACTGAAGTAGATCTTATGATTAATCAGTATTATGAATTAGAGGAAAAGATTCTTTCTTGTAAAAGTCAGGCCTTGAATAAATTAAAATGTGTAAACCAGGCAGTTAATCAGTCTGCTCCAACAAATAATATGTCTTTGCCAAAACTACCAGAATTATGTTTACCTGTGTTTAATCCTGGAGAAAATTGGAAGGAATTTTGGTCAATTTTTAAAGCAGCTGTGCATGACAGGAGTGACCTAGCCTGTGTAACTAAATTATTTTACCTCAAAGGACAGGTAAGAGGAGATGCTCACATACTCATACAAGCCTTTCCCAATGTAGATGACTCTTACAAGGAAGCAGTTGACTTGTTGAAAGTCACTTATGGTAATATAGAACAAAGTAGGTTGGATCTAGTGAATATCATTGTTAATTTAAAATCTCCAGATCACGCTTACAAAGGTATACAGCAGTTTAGAGTTAAACTGGAGAGCACTCTCAAAACTTTAAGTAATAAATATAATCTGAAGGAATCAGACTGGTTATTGAGTGCCATGGTACAGAATAAATTAAGTTGTAAAACACTTGAATGATTCTCGAATAAATATCACAAAGGTTATTTTGGACTGGAGGAAATAAGACTAGGTCTACAAGAATTAATTGTGCAGTTGCAGACCATCCAACTAACTCATTTTAAAGATGCAACACATAATAACTCTGAGATATCTGTCAAGTTTCACAAAGGGAAAAATTATCCCAATGGTAATAATCAAAATTCATTTCCTAAAAATAGTTGCATAGGTGCATATCAAGTAGCAAGAATCAGAAATAATGATTCTCCACAAGGTAAGAAGAATAAGTACCCTTCTAAGAGTAGCCCAGTTAATAAGAAACCAGTCAGAGAAAAGAGAGATTGTCTTTTCTGCTAGGGTACTCATTTTTCTAAGAATTGCAATGCATACAATTCATGGAATGATCAAGTTGAAAGATTGGAGGAACTTGACAGATGTATCAGGTGTTTAGGTAATCACATTGTAAAGGATTGTCATGCCAAATTAAACAACTGTTATCAATGTCACAAAGGAAAACACCATATAGTCATGTGTAAGGGTCTATATGATAATGTTGATAATAATGATAATGTTGACAATCCTGACACAACAGTGGCTAATGTAAAAATTGCTGCTAATGTTAATAATGATGGTTTTGCTGAAGTAGCCTTACCTGTGTTACAGTAAAAATTGAAGATAAAAGGCATAAATCAAAAAATGTAACTGCATTATTAGACCAAGGATCCCGACGTACTTTCATTAAACGAAAATGTCTTGATGGGATGAAAGTACAAATGGGCGATCCTACCACTCTAAAATTATCTGGTTTTCTCTCGGATAAAAGGTCTCAATTGTATGACACTGTTTATGTAACTGTCAGGTTGAGCAATGAGAAAAAACGTGTTAATGCAGTAATTGTAGATAGACTTCCAGAGAAAATATCTACAGTAGGGCTTAGTAAAGCTACAGAAAGACTTTCACATGATGACAGCAAGGAAATGAGTGAGCTACTCAAGTCCCAATATGACTCAGTTTTTAGCAAGCCGCTAACCAGACTGAGAGTCGAAGATCAAAATGAATTTTTTATGAGAGAGCCACAAAATTTGATTAACACAAGCCTATCCGATGTTATCCTGACGCCAAATGACTTCGAACAGGCGATAAATGACATGCCCATGCACTCTGCCCCAGGGCCAGACTCATGGAACTCTGTGTTCATCAAGAACTGCAAGAAGCCCCTATCACGAGCCTTTTCCATCCTATGGAGAGGGAGCATGGACACGGGGGTCGTCCCACAGTTACTAAAAACAACAGACATAGCCCCACTCCACAAAGGGGGCAGTAAAGCAACAGCAAAGAACTACAGACCAATAGCACTAACATCCCATATCATAAAAATCTTTGAAAGGGTCCTAAGAAGCAAGATCACCACCCATCTAGAAACCCATCAGTTACACAACCCAGGGCAACATGGGTTTAGAACAGGTCGCTCCTGTCTGTCTCAACTATTGGACCACTACGACAAGGTCCTAAATGCACTAGAAGACAAAAAGAATGCAGATGTAATATATACAGACTTTGCAAAAGCCTTCGACAAGTGTGACCATGGCGTAATAGCGCACAAAATGCGTGCTAAAGGAATAACAGGAAAAGTCGGTCGATGGATCTATAATTTCCTCACTAACAGAACACAGAGAGTAGTCGTCAACAGAGTAAAGTCCGAGGCAGCTACGGTGAAAAGCTCTGTTCCACAAGGCACAGTACTCGCTCCCATCTTGTTCCTCACCCTTATATCCGACATAGACAAGGATGTCAGCCACAGCACCGTGTCTTCCTTTGCAGATGACACCCGAATCTGCATGACAGTGTCTTCCATTGCAGACACTGCAAAGCTCCAGGCAGACATCAACCAAATCTTTCAGTGGGCTGCAGAAAACAATATGAAGTTCAACGATGAGAAATTTCAATTACTCAGATATGGTAAACATGAGGAAATTAAATCTTCATCAGAGTACAAAACAAATTCTGGCCACAAAATAGAGCGAAACACCAACGTCAAAGACCTGGGAGTGATCATGTCGGAGGATCTCACCTTCAAGGACCATAACATTGTATCAATCGCATCTGCTAGAAAAATGACAGGATGGATAATGAGAACCTTCAAAACTAGGGAGGCCAAGCCCATGATGACACTCTTCAGGTCACTTGTTCTATCTAGGCTGGAATATTGCTGCACACTAACAGCACCTTTCAAGGCAGGTGAAATTGCCGACCTAGAAAATGTACAGAGAACTTTCACGGCGCGCATAACGGAGATAAAACACCTCAATTATTGGGAGCGCTTGAGGTTCCTAAACCTGTATTCCCTGGAATGCAGGAGGGAGAGATACATGATTATATACACCTGGAAAATCCTAGAGGGACTAGTACCGAACTTGCACACGAAAATCACTCACTACGAAAGCAAAAGACTTGGCAGACGATGCACCATCCCCCCAATGAAAAGCAGGGGTGTCACTAGCACGTTAAGAGACCATACAATAAGTGTCAGGGGCCCGAGACTGTTCAACTGCCTCCCAGCACACATAAGGGGGATTACCAACAGACCCCTGGCAGTCTTCAAGCTGGCACTGGACAAGCACCTAAAGTCAGTTCCTGATCAGCCGGGCTGTGGCTCGTACGTTGGTTTGCGTGCAGCCAGCAGCAACAGCCTGGTTGATCAGGCTCTGATCCACCAGGAGGCCTGGTCTCAGACCGGGCCGCGGGGGCGTTGACCCCCGGAACTCTCTCCAGGTAAACTCCAGGTAATGTAAATTTAGCACCTTCTGGGGTAAGTGATGATTCTGTAGGCCCAATAAATATTTTGATAGGTAGTGACTATTATGCCTCCTTTGTAAAGGGTATGGTAAAGAAATGTGGTGTCACCCTTTTAAAGACTGCAGGAGGCCATGTAATGTATGGTAGGATTCCTCGTAATAATAATTCATGACTAGAGGAAACTACAAATATCATAACTGTGTCTTACTCATGAAATCGTACCCCAGTATAATTCTTCCATAGAGGATGGTGTTGAGCCAGTGCATAAATTGTGGGAATTAGACAGCATTGGAATAAATGTAAATGAAGGAAGTCCAGATGATTCTTTTACTCAGGATCAATACCTGAGAGATGTAAAATTTGAATCTGGACAATACTGGGTGCGACTTCCGTGGAGACTGAACCATCCAGAATTGCCCACTAATTACAGAATGGCATATGGACAATTAAAGGCTCAGCTCCGCGAACTGAGTAAGACACCAGAATTGTTAACTATCTATAATGATATAATTGCTGAGCAATTAATTAATAAATTTATAGAAGTGGTACCTCCTGAGCAAGCCAAAATTTATGGTCACTATTTGCCACATCACGG
Source organism: Cherax quadricarinatus (assembly GCF_038502225.1). Lineage (NCBI taxonomy): Eukaryota > Metazoa > Arthropoda > Malacostraca > Decapoda > Parastacidae > Cherax > Cherax quadricarinatus. The sequence continues at coordinate 17,893,321 of NC_091313.1, forward strand.
AGTGAAGAAGGATTCTAAGACCACTCCTTTGAGGATTGTGTTTAATTGTAGTGCCAGGAGTAACAAAAATGTACCTAGTTTAAATGACTGTTTGATGACAGGTCCGTCGTTGACGGAAAAATTAGGAGATATCTTATTAAATTTCAGAGTGAAGAATTTTGCCTTTACGGCTGACATAAGTAAAGTTTTCCTAAGAGTGGGTTTACAGGAGGCTGACCGGGATTGTACCCGCTTCTTATGGCCTGAGAATCCTATTGACCCACTTAGCCCTCTGAAAACCTTTCGCTTTAGGAGCGTATTATTTGGTGCTACATCCAGTCCGTTCCTACTTCAAGCGACGATAAATGCACACCTTAAACGTATGGGAAGTCCATTGAGTAAAGTAATGAGCAAACAATTTTATGTGGACAATTTCCTGGGTGTGACGTCAACTGAAGAGGAACTGTTAATGACTTATGGAGAGGCTAATAAAATAATGCAAAGTGCAAATATGCCTCTAAGGGAATGGAATAATAATTCGTCCAATTTAAAGGACAAAATAAGTAAAGATTACCCTGGAGATGAAGTCCCAAAATGTAGTAATGTATTGGGATTAACTTGGGATACCAAGAGAGATTTGTTAATGTTAAAACCTAATAATTACAGTATGCCCAATGAATTAACTAAAAGAGTTTCGCTTGCTGAAGTTTCCAAATGTTTTGATCCACTAGGTTTAGTGTCACCCCTTACTATAAGAGGGAAATTATTAATACAGGAAGCATGGAAACTTAAATGTGCTTGGGATGAAACTCTACCTGAGGAATTTATTAACAGGTGGGATGAATTAATTAATTAATGAATTAATTAATTTAGAAATTTCAGAGGAACTGGGTGCTAGCGACCACAAATCAATTACATTTAGCATTTTTTTTTTTTTATATTTTATTTAAAAACAACATACACATGATACAAGCCGACAATTAGCAAATCCAAAACCGTGACAGACAATGTCAGTACACACACAATAAACAAAAAAAAACATTTTAACATATTGATATAACGAAATTCTACCGTAAGAAACCCAACCCGTTTACGGGAAAAAAAAAAAAAAAAAAAAAAAAAAAAAAAAAAAAAAAAAAAAAAAAAAAAAAAAAAAAACAAAAAAAAAAAAAAAAAAAAAACATACCGACTACAAAACAGAACGTCGGAGTCATAAAACATGTAGGAATAAGTCCTATAATCATGTATATATGTATATACATACACATGCACATACACATACATGTATGTGCACATATGTTCTTACAGCACAGACTGGATTATACTAGAACAAACAAACAAACAAACAAAAAAGACTTATCACTAAAAAAAAAAAACTAGACAAACTAAATACATAACATCCAAAACAGAAGTGGCAGACAATGTCAGGTACACAAAAAAAACATTGTAACACATTGATATAACAAATTCTACTAAAATAACCCAACCAACCGACTTCCAAACAAACAGTCGGAGTCATTATAAAACATAGTAGGAATGAGTCCTACAAACATATATATATATATATATATATATATATATATATATATATACATATACATACATATATATATATATACATATATACACATATACATATATATATATATATATATACACGCATACATATACGCATGCTTATACACACATACGTGTATGTGCATTTGTTCATACAGAACAAACTGGATCATACATAGAAATAAAGCACTAAATGACTTTTCACCAAATAAACTAAAAAAATATTACATTCAATGATAGAACTATACCTAAGACATTGGTTCCCACAAACACACCTACACACACACAAAATTAATGTTACCGATTAACACTCAATATATAATATGACCTTCCAGTCAAATGAAGGGTATATATAAACCCCATCAAATACTTTTATATTTTGGTACATAGGTCATTTTGTACCCATTCAATACGATAAAAAGAGACATATGACAAGGATAAATCTAACATCAGATTCGAATGTATAAAACATATCCTCACAATATACATATAAATATAAACCCCCTATATAAAATGGTTCTTATAACAATGAGAGAAAAAACAGAAAATCACATACTACTTTTGACTCTGTGATTTTACAAAATTCATAAAGGTCTATATACCCCGGAGCCCCCGACGGCTCCCTGCAAAAAAAAAAACTTTACCCACATCTACCACCTTGCAAACCAATCAACCTTCCTCATCAGGCTTCCAATCACTCCAAGAGGACACACCACTGAAGAGACCAACCCCTTGCCTCTCACCCCGTCACCAAACGGAGTAGACGTTCAACAGTAAGCTCACGATATCCCTCCGGAAAACTAATTACCCACCTTCCCCCATATAATTGTTTGTTCCTACATGCTGTCCTATAAAAACACGCCGCCAACGCTTTTATCCTAATGTTTCCCTCCACCTCCCTCATCCCCCAAGAAACATGCAAGTAATCAACTATTACGTATCTGATAGCCCTCCCCACCTCTTTGGGTACCCCTCCCATATCTAACATTAAAGCCCTGAGGGTTGATATCTGTCCCCCCCCCAATAAAAAGAAAACCCTCTTCAACCACAATCTTACCACCTCCAAAGCAGAACAAAAATATACTACATGAAAAGCCGTTTCAACTTCCCCACAAAAACCGCATGATGCCTCTCTCACAAAACCCATTCGTCTTAGCACCTCTTTCGATGCTAACGTCCCCATAAGAAATCTATAAACTAATTCCCTCGCTCTTGCCGGTATTCTTAATTTACTAAATTCCACCCATATCACTCTCCAATCATATGTGGGATACACTGCCATCCCTTGCATTGATTCCTGACGACGACCCACACCCACTAACCGTTTTACCTTGAGTTTTTTAACATTGCGTACCTTTAACATAAACCGCAACATATCTTCACACTCCACTAAGTCCCTGCCACCCCACCATTTGCGGATATCCCCCATCACCTCCCCCACCCGAAGACCCCTTTCCCCCGCTGCCCGAATATACCTCTGCTTCACATATAGCGCCTTCACCCTAGACCCTAATGCCATCAATCCCAATCCTCCCTGTCTTACCGCAGTCATTACCACATCTTTACCCAACCACGCCCTCCCAAAACCCCACACATACCTTAAGGCTCTTCTTTGTAATTCCATAATATCCTGACTTCTTAAGGGGTAAATTTCCGCCACTCCCCACACCTTACTATAAATCAGCGTATTTACCACCACAACCCTTTGATGCAAGGTTACATCCCCGGCCCTTAGACTCCTGAGCCTACTCAAAGCTCTGTCCATTACCATTTCTGAATTAACCCTCCTGCTCTCCTGTACATCTGCTAAATACAAAATCCCACAAATCTTTAGCCTATCTACAGTTATCCAACCAAACTCCTCCCCCAAGGTCCCTCCTACCCAATTGCCTACCTCCAACAACCGTGATTTCTGCTTATTAACTCTCATCCCAGTAGCATTCCCAAAAATCTCAATTACCCTTCCCACTTTTCTTAAATCTTCTATCTCATTAAGTAAAACAGTTGTATCATCTACATAACCAACAATATTCCCACAAAATCCACCTCTCTCCCCCATCCTTCCCATCCCACCATCAACCAGAACATAGAAAGGATTCTGCATACATGCAAAGAGTATTTGGGAGAGTGGACACCCCTGCCTTAAACCCCTCCCCATGCTTACTGAACTACCCAACCTACCATTTAGCTGTACTCTCATCGATGCATTCTCATACAATGTCCTCACCCAACCAACCACCCTCCCTCCAAAACCCATTCTCACCATACTCTCAAACAAAAAGTCCCTATCCACATAATCATAAGCTTTCTCCCAATCCAGACCTAGAATACCTCCCTTACTACTACCCTCAAGGAAATCCCGAATACGTCCATGACCTACCCGCATACTCCTCCCCGGGATACCAAATTGTCCCCCATGTATCACCGACCCCATGACCTTCTTCAGTCTATTACCCAAAATTTTCGCAAAAACCTTGTAATCTGCACACATCCAAGATATTGCTCGGTAAGCACTCAACTCTCTACCCCCCCTCTTCTTTGGCACCAAAACTATGACACCCGTACTTTGCGATGTGCCCAACTTCCCACTAGTTAACATATGATCCAATAGCCTAACAAAGCACTGCCTAATACACCCCCAATGTGCTCTATAAAAATCATTTGGTATACCGTCTATCCCTGGTGTTTTCCCGGTACTCATCCCGAAAACTGCCTCTTCCACCTCAACCTCACTTATACCAACCTCCAACCCCACTCTATCCTGCTCACTTAAAATGCTATGGAACCCCCCTTCAAAAATACCCTCCCAGGAACCCCCCTCCCTCCAACTCCATTTCTCCCTAAACCAACTATCAGCATAGAGACTCATACTTTCAGTATTGGATAGGACTCGACCCACTGGATACCCTCCCACCCCAGGGCTTGTCTCCAATTGTAGAATGGTGGTTACACTCTGTCGGTCCCTAAATTTACGTAAAACAAACCCAGACGGCTTATCACCCCACAATACATCCTCTAACCCCGCCCTAACCCTAATTGCATCAAACCTATCATTGTGTATTTCAGCGATCCTGCTCCGCAGACTGTCCATGTCATCCCTCCTACCACCTCCCCCAACATAACAATCTTGCAACTGTCCCTCCAGATAATTTTGCAACCCAAAACGCCACCTCGCCTCTTCCCGTCCCCTAACCTTAAAAAAATTCGCTATTCCCGGTTTTGCCTGCATTTCCCACCAATCTAACAGATCTATCTCCCTGTCCCTAGCCTCCCAAAAAGGCAACCACCAATCACTGAAAAAAGGCCCCTCCTCCTCCTCCTTAAGAAGCCTTACATTTAATTTCCAGTACCCAGAATAAATACGCACCACTCCATCCCACTTCAAATCTGCTATTACCGCCCTGTGATCCGAAAACCCCACATCGAAGGTTTGCACCCTCACAACATCTATACCCTGCTTAATATAAATTCTGTCCAATCGCGCTTCATATCCCCTACGGACGAACGTGTGCTCCACTAGGTATCCCCCCCTCCCCACCACATCAACAACCCCAATATCTCGCAATACATCCCTCAGCACACTCAGCACACAACCCGCCCCTCTCGGTTCGACATCACCACTCCTAATCACACAATTCCAATCACCACCTATTACTGTTATAGCAGGCAAACCTCTCAAGTGATACAGCAATACCTCTCTGACAAAATCTACTTTTACCCTGGTATTGCTAGTTGCTGGCATGTAAACTCCTACAAAACTAGCTCGACTCTCACCCCAGACACCATCCACCCTCACGACCCTCCCACCCCCCCCCTCTTCCCAGCCGATGACACGCAAGGGGCTGGTCTCCTTTATCGCCACTGCTACCCCACCTTTCAATTGCAAACCACTGGTAACATACATCCGATATCCTTTTAACCGCAACACACAACCAGCCCTATGATTATGCTCTTGCAAAAAGCAAATATCTACATCAAACCGCCGTAAAAACCACTCCAACCAAACTTTCTTAACCTCAGTCTTAAGTCCATTGACATTAAGCGTGACACTTCTGAAAATTATAGAAGTGGCGGCTTTCCCCTATGCCGCTGGGATTTACTCGCTGCACTTTTCACATTACGTATTCCCTTACCACTCGAGTTATCCTGTGCAGTCACCTCCCCCCTCCCTCTCCCACTGTGCAACTCAGGCGCACCTCTAGCACTATGTGGCATCGGCTCCACAACCGCTGCCCATGACTTCTTCCCCGGCCTCTGCCCCGGGGTAATAACCTCGTCTATCTCTGATGCCGCAGTTCTTTTTCTAGAACTTCCACTTACACACATCTCACCCTCAGACGAATCCTCCTGGTGTACCTCCACGGCCACCACACACTCCAGCCTTTTCTTACTCAAGTCATTCTCCACAATTTGTTGACCCTCCAGCTCTCCAACTTCACATAAACTGAGGACACCTTCTACACCGGGCTCATCCCCATCCAAAAAATCCTTGATGACATCTGCCAGTAAACCTTCCTGAGTCGAAGCTTCCTGGACTAAAGACTCCTCAGATAACACCTTCGACTCCCCCGACTCCCCTGGGATAGTGACACACGTCTCCTCCTCCGCCACCTCCCGGTCGACCTCCTTGCTCCAGAGATCAGGCCTCCGGCCTCCAGAGGCAACAGAGCCAGGCACCAAATCACACGACTGTTGAATCACAATCGGCGTTTCCAGAATTCGAGGAGCCTGCCTCCTAGGACACTGGGCTGCCATGTGCTCATAAGAGCTGCACAGACGACATGTTTTTCTCTGACCCGCATAGTACACATAAACCTGTGTTCTACAACCGGTCATCGTTACATAGGATGGTATAGGCCTTGTTAAAGACATTTTAAGGGTGTAAGAACCTTCCGGCATTCCTTCATACGGACCATCCCTCCATACCCCCATGGTTGCAGAATGCACTGTCCCATAACTGCGAAAAAACTCCTGTAGTCCATACGCCGTAGCCTCGAAGGGTACATTCCGTACCTTCACCCATGTGTAGTACTTAGAAACATCATGTAACACAACATCCATCGCTGAATTCACACTCATGCGTTGTTCCTGGTACTGCTCGACAATTCTTGTGTAGAAGCCGGCTCTCAGAAATTTCACGAAGATTCTTGACAAACCATTAAGAGCGACGCCATATAATTCCTCGTTGGGGATACCATATGTGTCCCTGATGATGTTAGGGAGAAGTACGTTCATCGTATCTCCACTTAACGTACCACGAACCAGCTCTATGCAGATAGTATTTACTCTCCATACTGTATGTTCAGCCATTTTGATATCCCAAAATGAGCAGCGCACGTCCACACTACTCAATGGTTGTTGATGTACTGTGGTAGCTCGCCTGAAAAACAGCAGAGGGGTGCTGGGCACAACCGCACTCCACCGTAGTCAGGCAGCGAATGATTACATTTAGCATTGAATGGAAGTACGATAGTAGCGATAACTCAGTAACAGTCCCAGATTTTCGCTTAGCAGATTACGATGGGCTTAGAGAACACTTATCATCTGTTGACTGGGGTAACGAAGAGAGCTATCAATATGACAGTTTTCTGAACACTATACATGCTGCTCAAAGAGCGTTTATCCCATATAAAGAAATTAGATCAAATAGAAATGACCCAAAATGGATGAATAATAGGCTCAAATATCTACTAGGGCATAAGAAAGGAATTTATAGGCGTATCAAAAGAGGTGAGGGTCATCTTATGAATCAGTATATTGACATTAAGAGGGACATTAAAAAGGGGATAAGAAAAGCTAAAAGGGACTATGAAATTAAAGTTGCTAGGGATTCTAAAACTAACCCAAAAAGTTTTTTCCAGGTCTATAGAACAAAAGTTAGGTCCCCTTAAAAATAACTATGGGCACCTTACTGACAAAGAGAATGAAATGTGCTTGATTTTAAATAATTATTTTCTCAGTTTTTACACAGGAAGACACTAACAATATTCCATTTTGCATTCTTAAGGAATGCAAAATGGAACTCTGTGAACCATTAACTAATATTTTTAATTTATCTCTTCAAACAGGTGTAGTGTCTGATATGTGGAAGATGGCTAATGTAACTCCTATTTTTAAAACAGGGGACAAGTCGTTACCGTCAAATTACCGCCCAATAAGCCTGACCTCAATTGTAGGCAAATTACTAGAGTCAATTATAGCTGAGATTATAAGAAGCCATCTCGATAAGCATAGCTTGATTAATGATACTCAGCATGGATTCACAAGAGGCCGGTCTTGTCTAACTAATTTATTAACTTTCTTCAGTAAAGCTTTTGAGGCTGTTGACCGCAATAAAGAATTTGATATTATTTACTTAGATTTTAGTAAGGCTTTTGATAGAGTTCCGCACCATAGACTGTTAAAGAAAGTGGCAGCTCATGGCATTGGGGGAAAAGTGCTCTCATGGATCGAGTCATGGCTCACTGACAGGAAGCAGAGAGTGTCCATAAATGGGGTTAAATCCGAGTGGGGATCTGTAACAAGTGGCGTTCCACAGGGATCAGTCTTGGGCCCGTTGTTGTTTATAATATATATCAATGATCTTGATGAGGGAATTACTAGTGATATGAGCAAATTCGCCGATGACACAAAGATAGGTAGGATAATTGATTCAAACGTAGATGTTATGGAACTTCAGGAGGATTTAAACAAACTCTATTCTTGGTCAGAAAAGTGGCAGATGCAGTTCAATGTAGATAAATGCAAGGTTCTGAAGCTTGGGAGTGCCCATAACCCTAGTACTTATAAGTTAAATGATGTAGAACTTAGCCATACAGATTGCGAAAAGGACTTGGGGGTTATGGTGAGCAGCAACCTTAAACCAAGACAGCAATGCCTAAGCGTACGTAATAAGGCAAATAGATTACTGGGATTTATATCAAGAAGTGTAAGCAACAGAAGTCCAGAGGTCATACTGCAGCTTTATACATCATTAGTAAGGCCTCACCTAGATTATGCAGCTCAGTTCTGGTCTCCGTATTACAAAATGGACATAAATTCGTTAGAAAACATTCAGCGCAGGATGACTAAATCAATACATAGCATTAGAAATCTTCCTTATGAAGAAAGATTGAAGACTCTTAAGTTACATTCACTTGTTAGACGAAGAATGAGGGGAGACCTGATCGAAGTGTATAAGTGGAGGATAGGTATTAATAAAGGGGATATTAATAAGGTCTTGAGGATGTCTCTCCAAGAGAGAACCCGCAGTAATGGATTTAAATTAGATAAGTTTAGATTTAGAAAGGACATAGGAAAGTATTGGTTTGGAAATAGGGTAGTTGATGAGTGGAACAGTCTACCTAGTTGGGTTATTGAGGCTGGGACTTTGGGTAGTTTCAAATCTAGGTTGGATAAGTATATGAGTGGGAGGGGTTGGATTTGAGTGGGACTTTCACATCAGAGCTTATTTCTTGGGTGGCATTGAAAATTGGGTTGGGCAAATGTTTTGTTAGTGGGATGAATTGTAAAGGACCTGCCTAGTATGGGCCAGCAGGCCTCCTGCAGTGTTCCTCCTTTCTTATGTTCTTATGTGATTATGAGAAAATTCCAATGTTGGAGTTCCCATGCCAGGTGGCCAATCCAAATGGGAAAAATGTACTCCACATTTTTTGTGATGCTTCAAAATTGGCATATGGAGCAGTTGCTTACCTTCAATGTAATAGTGTTATTTCTCTTGTTATGTCTAAGGCTAAAGTGTCTCCAATTAAATCACGTACCTTGCCTCAGTTGGAATTAACAGCCATTTATGTAGGTGTCAAATTAGCTAATTATATAAGAAATAAGTTGCAGGAGATAAACATTAGTGACACTGTAATTTGGTCTGATAATGAGGTATCCTTACAATGGATTTGTAATGGAAACAGTAAAATTGTGTACGTACAAAACAGAGTCGCTGAAATTAATCAGATGCAAGAGAAGTATAATAGTTTGGGTCAACATATGTTAACATTTAATCATATACCTGGTGAGGAGAATCCAGCTGATTTCTTGTCTTGAGGTTTACCTTATGCTAAATTTGTAAATGCTGTATCATGGTTTAAAGGACAAAGTTGGTTGGTAAATAAAGCTAATTGGCTTGTACAAAAGGCGTATATTGCTCCTGTTGAAATTACTGTGACCACCGCTCCAATAGTTTGTCCTTCATTAGCCATTGATAATAATAGGTATTCTTCTTTATTTTTTTTTTTTACCCAAACTAATCAATGTAACTAAGTTGGTGTTTAAATTTCTAAACAAGATGAATATCTTATATAAATTTTCACGTCCTCTTGAATATTGGATAAAGAGGGTACAGGAAGAAATCTATGGAAATGAGATTAAATTGATGATGGAAAGAAAAATTGTGAAAGGTTCCATAATAGAAAAATTGGGGCTGTATTTAGAGAACAATGTAATTAGGTGCAGAGGTAGGTTACAAAATGCTGAATTGGGTGATTATGCTAAACACCCTATCTTACTGCCCAAAACTCATCATCTAACAAATTAAATTGTTCTAAATGCCCATAAAAATGTAATGAATGGTGGGGTACAAGATACCTTAAATTGTATTAGGGTAACTTTCTGGATTCCACAAGGACGGCAAAGTGTAAAAAGGGTGGTTAAATCTTGTGTAATATGTCGCCGTGTGGATGCCAGATCCTATATGTACCCAGGTCCTCTACCATTGCCAAATGAGCAATTTGAGTCGTTTAGCAATGAACTCGGCCCGGCCGCAGTGTGGAAAATACTGTATATATTTTCCAGAAATACAGTAGTTATATGTAAATAGATGGCCATACTGTATTAATAAAATTTATGTTATCGAAAACGGGAAGCTGCGCCTGCGCAGGACACTCGCCACCATTGTTTTGAATTGAGAGTAACAGACGTTAATTAATAATGTGAAGAATTTTCGTGCTCTAGAGGTTAAAATTGGGTTGACACCTCTCAAATAGGAGGCGAAATTGTTGGATGTGCATTCCTGCATAACTTGAGATATCAGGCGACTGGACAAGACAGCTCCAGGAACCTCAGATAAGTCTTATGTTGTAACCTGGCCAGTGTTATTTTCATAGATAGACAGTGAGGTTTTCTCTGTATGATACACATTAATCTCCAGTCAAATTGGTGAGTGTTATGATTAAGATATATTCTCCTTCTGTTATATAAATATGTATATATATATATATATATATATATATATATATATATATATATATATATATATATATTTAATATATATATATATATATTTAATATATATATATATATATATATATATATATATATATATATATATATATATATATATATATATATATATATATATATATATATATAATTTTTTACTTTTAATATACAGTCCACAAATGTATATATTTTGTGGAAAATTGCATTTAGCTGAATGTATCATTATATACATAACAGTAAATGAACAAAGATAATTATTATTTATCAGTTAGACAAGTAGGAATTTGGGACACCTAGGTCGCAAAAAATGTCCCCCTTCGATACCTACCACTGTCATATCCACAAGTTGCTCTGGACCTACTATTAAATGGAATATACATACACCAGGAATACTGGTAAATATATAAATTTGTGGACTGTATATTAAAAATAATAAATGGTTATATATATATATACACAATTACATAACAGAAGGACAATATATCTTAATATCATTCACCAATTTGACTGAAGATTAATGTGTATCATACTCAGAAAACCTCACTCTAACTAAATCTATGAAAATAATGCTGGCCAGAATTACACACAAATCTAGAGAGCTTATCTGAGGTTCCTGGAGCTGTCTTGTCCAGTCGTCTGATATCTCAAGTTATGCAGGAATGCATATCCACCAATTTCGCCTCCTATTTGAGAGGTGTCAGCACAATTTTAACCTCTAGAGCACGAAAAATTCTTCCCTATTCACCAACGTTTCTAATACAAATTCAAAAAACCAAGATGGCCAGTCTCCTCTGCGCAGGCGCAGGCTCAGTTTCCCATTTTCCATAACCAGGCTGTTGCTGCTGGCTGCACGTTGGTTTGCGTGCAGCCAGCAGCAACAGCCTGGTTGATCAGGCTCTGATCCACCAGGAGGCCTGGTCACAGACCGGGCCGCAGGGGGCGTTGACCCCCCTGAACTCTCTCCATTATTATTATTATTATTATAATCAAGGGGAAGCGCTAAACCCGGAGGATTATACAGCGCCCGGGGGGGGGATGTGGAAGGCATTCAGGCTTAATTCGGGGAACTGGAGCACAGATCCAATTCCCTAAATCAAGAGCCCCTCACCAACATCAAGGAACCTTCCTTGAGGGGGGAACTCTCTCCAGGTAAACTCCAGGTAATATAATTTTTATTAAATACAATATAGGCCATCTATTTACCTATAAATTACCGTATTTACGGAAAATATATACAGTATTTTCCACATATTTACCAGCATTCCTGGTGATATATATTTTATTTGTAATTAATGGGTCCAGATTATTATTATAATCAAGGGGAAGCGAGCAACTTGTGGATATGACAGTGGTAGGTATCGAAGGGGGACATTTTTTGCGACCTAGGTGTCCCAAATTCCTACTTGTCTAACTGATAAATAATAATTATCTTTGTTCATTTACTGTTATGTATTTAATGATACATTCAGATAAATGTAATTTTCCACACCTCCCCTCAAACATCTTACCAACCTCAACAGAACACATGACCATAACACAAGGCACAGATCACTCTTTGATGTTCCTCGTGTCCATCTCACACTATGCAAAAACTCAATGCACATAAAAGGCCCTAAAATCTGGAATTCATTACCTGTGAATATGAAAGAAACACTGTCTGTTTATAAATTCAAGTCTCTTCTCAAAAATCACTTACTCACCCACAACTAAATAAATACTGAATAATTGCATCTCATAAATTGTATCTCATATATGTATCTCATTATTGTATCTCATAAATGTCAACCTGTGACCCAATCAAACTTTGTTACTATTTAACTTCATTACCTAACAGAATACTCCATTCTACTGATTACACAGCAACACAGTAAATGACCATATGACTTGTCTTTGTAATACTCATTTGTACTAAATTGTTATCTGTTTTACAATAATTTTTGTACCGCTGAATATATCATTGCTTAGTTAATCTTAAGTTAACTTTAAGCCTGCACATAATGCTCTGCATACAAGGGGCTTTGGCATGATACACTTTAAAAATTCTATTCCTTGTACTTCTCTGTATCATGTTCAAATAAATAAATAAATAAATAAATAAATAAATAAATTTTCAAGTTGAAAGAAACTTATTTGTACATCGGGCAGTAGTGCCGGACACATCGTAAGCTGTGAGTGGCCCTTACAAACCTAACAACAAGAAGGTGCATGTGGTGTTGATGCTGCACAAGTCTATAATAACATCTTGAAGAAGAGAATAAACTTCGCATATCCTGAAGAAGGGAAGGAACGTCAGGTATCCTGAAGAGAGAATAAATAAATCTGTTCTTACGATGGGTACGTGGCACTAGCAAGAATGCGTTCAGTAAATAAGTTTATTTTTTATTTATTTATTTATTTATTTATTTATAAATTTTAGCATACATACAGAGGTACAAAAAAATACAGGTAAGAGCAGCATGCCAAAGCCACTTATACTATGCATAGCATTACGGGCTGGCTTAAAATTAACTTAAGATTAACTAAGCAATGATGAAATCAGTGATAAGACATTATTGTAAACAGATAACTATAAAATACAAATGAGTATTACAAAGACAGGTCATATGGTTGCATGCATTGCTGTTCATTCAGGTAGTGTATTTGAAAAAAAAAAAATAACAAAGTTAGGTTTAACATTTGTGTGATATAATTGTGAGTAACATTTAGGATATACAATTTATTTGGTTCAGTTATTCAGTATTTATTTGGTTTTGAGTGAGTAAGTGAACTTTGAGAAGAGACTTGAATTTATAAACAGGTAGTGTTTCTTTTATATTTACAGGTAATGAATTCCAGATTTTAAGGCCTTTTATGTGCATTGAGTTTTTGCATAGCGTGAGATGGACACGAGGAACATCAAAGAGTGATCTGTGCCTTGTATTATGGTCATGTGTTCTGTTAGGCACAGGTCCTTTCAAGGGAGGTTCCTTGACGTTAGTGAGGGAGGCTCTTGATCTAGGGAATTGGATCTGTGCTCCGGTTCCCTGAATTGAGCCTGAATACCTTCCATCCTCCCCTACATGCATGCGCTGTATAATTCTACGGGTTTAGCGCTCCCCCATGATTATAATAATAGGCACAGGCAAACGTAAGTACAGATATAGCATAACCCAAAAAAAAGTCAAAGTTACTAATGTTATTTTCTTGTACATGCCGGAGGAACTGGGCCTGTGTTCATGTACCTTGACTTGAGACTGAATGAATGCTTTCCATTCTTCCAGGTACTGTATGACCCCGACGGATTTAATGCTCTCCATGAATGCAGTAATAATAATAACTAGAAGCAACATATGCACAAAAATAAATCACACTGACTTCATTACTAACTCTTGGGAGTTATTAATCATAATTGTCCTAATCCTAATAATTCTTTATGACGGCGAGAGGCTCTTGACTCAATTAATTGGACCAATGGCCCATGGCCTGATAGGCAGTGCTCTCACTTCACACACACACACTGCCCATGGTTCGATCCCCGGCAAGGATGGAAACATTGGATGTGTTTCCTTACACCTGTTATCCCGTTCACCTAGCAAGCAAGTAGGTACCTGGGTGTTAGTTGACTGGTGTGGGTCGCATTCTGGGGGACAAGATTTAAGGACACCAATGGAAGTAAGACAGACAATCCCTCGATGGCGTACTGACTTTCTTGGGTTATCCTGGGTGGCTAATCCAGGATACTGTATTATGAATAAAACTGAGGGGGACAGATTCTTATCAGTGGTTAATATAGAAAGAATACTAGTGAAATAACTTTGAAATGGGTCGGTTTGAGCACAGGAATTGGTCTAAAATAAGCTCCAAAGTGAATGAATTTGCTGTTGCATAAAGTGCTTTGTGACCTCCAATTTTGCTACTGCATAATTTTGTTCTCTAACACTTAGGAAGATAATTTTTTTTTATTTATACAGAAAGGGCTTTTAATTTGTAGGGTGTAAATGGTTTAAAGGTAAGACAGTAATCTTAAGACAATTTTCTTTTTCTTTTTCAGGCCACCTTGCCTTGGTGGGAGATGGCCAATGTGTTAATAATAATAAAAAAAGGCATTGTTGAGTAGGCTACCTTAAATTTTGTTGCTTTAAAACTGTCAGCAACAAAATTTAAAGTAGCCTACTCAACAATGCCTTTTTTTTATTATTATTAACACATTGGCCATCTCCCACCAAGGCAAGGTGGCCTGAAAAAGAAAAAGAAAATTGTCTTAAGATTACTGTCTTACTTTTAAACCATTTACACCTTCACTGTAGTAGTATTTTACCATTTATGGCTTTGTTAGTCATCGATTGTTTCCATCTCATATTTTATTTACCTTGTAAGTGTATAAAGCATACAGAACCTAAAGTTTTCATGTGCCATTTTTATATTACAGTTGAAACCAGCAAAGCCTGGAGCAATGATCCTGAAACTTCTGACTCTGACTTGGCTCCAGATGAAACCACCATCTCTGTGGGCAAGATGAAGGCAAATATGCAAGAAATGGTGATACAGGCAGAAAGAGAGAGACAAAAGGAACAAGTCAAGGAAGCAAGGAAAAGAAAGCAGGAGAGAAATGTACTCCAGCAAGCAGAGAAAGTATATAAAACATTGTTATTTAAACAACTTTACTGTTATGAAAGTATCTAGAGATTTCCTACCAATCACTGAAGATTCAAAAACTTCTGAAGCATTGCCAAAATAATCTCAATCCATTTACACTAATTTTATTGTACTTAGCATTTATTTTAATAATGTACAGCATCTCATGGTAATGTCTACCTTTGTATGTCCACATGATTGTCATTAGGGGTGTACTGAAATGTAAGTATCAGTGGATATTGGCTATTTTTGTGGTACTGTATCAGTATTGGTGGAAAAAAAAAATAAGTATCAGTGGATATTGGCTATTTTTGTGGTATCAGTATTGGTGAAAAAAATGGCATTGGATTCTCAGAGAAATGAATTTATTTAATATTTAACTTCCAATAGGTTATTTAATATCTGTTGAACATAATTATCATAATTTTAAAAATGAAACAAAATATTGAAAATATTTATATCAGTATTGATAAAAATTTTGGTATTGCCCTGTCCCTAATTTCCATTAGCAGAAAAGTGCATAAGAGTTGACTTAAATATATTCTGTGTGTCGGCAATCTTCTCTAAAGAAAGCTTACTTCATAGGGCCACTTTACCTTAGCTTGAGATGACCATTAAGTTTAAAGAAATCATGTTGCAAACAAGATTTAACCATATTTAACCTTTTAACTGTGTCCAATGTACTAGTACATAAATTATGTCAATGTGTAGAATGTACCCACATGCACAGTTTTTTGTACCTTCAAATCTCCCACCTGCCAACATTTTTGACCTCGGCACAACTCTCTAGCTCTTCTACAATCTTTTCATGCCTTTGAAAAAATCTAAGACCAGGCAGATCCACACTGAGCTCCATAGGTAACTGCACAGGTGATCTCACTGCCCAAGATACTAGTACGCTTAACTAGCGTATGTAAACAATGAAATCAAGACTTGTTGTTCCACCACCAGCTTCCTTACCAAGTAGATGACTTATGCATTCCAAATTTATTAAATTTCATGATACTAACAGTTGAATTCAGTCACAAAGCACACTATATTTAATCTAGGATAATTCAATAAAGCTGAGCACTGTGACATATTTCCATATTTTAATGAGTATTACTCCCTGAAACAATTGTAATAAGATTGTCTTGTAAATACATGTCTTACAAGAGTATGGAAATCAAACAAGTGTTATGCTCACACAGTGTTTATATAACCTAGGATATTCTCACAGACCTAAATATATAACAAATAATTAACCTAGGATAATCAAATGTAATCAGATAATGTCACTTCATTTTCATGTTTTGAGGTGTATTTCACCTTATAATAATTGTAATATCATTAGTAGCAGTAATGTTAAATGATCAGTTATGGAAGGAGAAAAGAGAATATGAATGTGTAAATTCAAGAATTATGTGGATTAAAGTAAAGGTTGGATGCGAGAAGTGGGTCATAATAAGCGTGTATGCACCTGGAGAAGAGAGGAATGCAGAGGAGAGAGAGAGATTTTGGGAGATGTTAAGTGAATGTATAGGAGCCTTTGAACCAAGTGAGAGAGTAATTGTGGTAGGGGACTTGAATGCTAAAGTAGGAGAAACTTTTAGAGAGGGTGTGGTAGGTAAGTTTGGGGTGCCAGGTGTAAATGATAATGGGAGCCCTTTGATTGAACTTTGTATAGAAAGGGGTTTAGTTATAGGTAATACATATTTTAAGAAGAAGAGGATAAATAAGTATACACGATATGATGTAGGGCGAAATGACAGTAGTTTGTTGGATTATGTATTGGTAGATAAAAGACTGTTGAGTAGACTTCAGGATGTACATGTTTATAGAGGGGCCACAGATATATCAGATCACTTTCTAGTTGTAGCTACACTGAGAGTAAAAGGTAGATGGGATACAAGGAGAATAGAAGCATCAGGGAAGAGAGAGGTAAAGGTTTATAAACTAAAAGAGGAGGCAGTTAGGGTAAGATATAAACAGCTATTGGAGGATAGATGGGCTAATGAGAGCATAGGCAATGGGGTCGAAGAGGTATGGGGTAGGTTTAAAAATGTAGTGTTAGAGTGTTCAGCAGAAGTTTGTGGTTACAGGAAAGTGGGTGCAGGAGGGAAGAGGAGCGATTGGTGGAATGATGATGTAAAGAGAGTAGTAAGGGAGAAAAAGTTAGCATATGAGAAGTTTTTACAAAGTAGAAGTGATGCAAGGAGGGAAGAGTATATGGAGAAAAAGAGAGAAGTTAAGAGAGTGGTGAAGCAATGTAAAAAGAGAGCAAATGAGAGAGTGGGTGAGATGTTATCAACAAATTTTGTTGAAAATAAGAAAAAGTTTTGGAGCGAGATTAACAAGTTAAGAAAGCCTAGAGAACAAATGGATTTGTCAGTTAAAAATAGGAGAGGAGAGTTATTAAATGGAGAGTTAGAGGTATTGGGAAGATGGAAGGAATATTTTGAGGAATTGTTAAATGTTGATGAAGATAGGGAAGCTGTGATTTCGTGTATAGGGCAAGGAGGAATAACATCTTGTAGGAGTGAGGAAGAGCCAGTTGTGAGTGTGGGGGAAGTTCGTGAGGCAGTAGGTAAAATGAAAGGGGGTAAGGCAGCCGGGATTGATGGGATAAAGATAGAAATGTTAAAAGCAGGTGGGGATATAGTTTTGGAGTGGTTGGTGCAATTATTTAATAAATGTATGGAAGAGGGTAAGGTACCTAGGGATTGGCAGAGAGCATGCATAGTTCCTTTGTATAAAGGCAAAGGGGATAAAAGAGAGTGCAAAAATTATAGGGGGATAAGTCTGTTGAGTGTACCTGGTAAAGTGTATGGTAGAGTTATAATTGAAAGAATTAAGAGTAAGACGGAGAATAGGATAGCAGATGAACAAGGAGGCTTTAGGAAAGGTAGGGGGTGTGTGGACCAGGTGTTTACAGTGAAACATATAAGTGAACAGTATTTAGATAAGGCTAAAGAGGTCTTTGTGGCATTTATGGATTTGGAAAAGGCGTATGACAGGGTGGATAGGGGGGCAATGTGGCAGATGTTGCAAGTGTATGGTGTAGGAGGTAGGTTACTGAAAGCAGTGAAGAGTTTTTACGAGGATAGCGAGGCTCAAGTTAGAGTATGTAGGAAAGAGGGAAATTTTTTCCCAGTAAAAGTAGGCCTTAGACAAGGATGTGTGATGTCACCGTGGTTGTTTAATATATTTATAGATGGGGTTGTAAGAGAAGTAAATGCGAGGGTCTTGGCAAGAGGCGTGGAGTTAAAAGATAAAGAATCACACACAAAGTGGGAGTTGTCACAGCTGCTCTTTGCTGATGATACTGTGCTCTTGGGAGATTCTGAAGAGAAGTTGCAGAGATTGGTGGATGAATTTGGTAGGGTGTGCAAAAGAAGAAAATTAAAGGTGAATACAGGAAAGAGTAAGGTTATGAGGATAACAAAAAGATTAGGTGATGAAAGATTGAATATCAGATTGGAGGGAGAGAGTATGGAGGAGGTGAACGTATTCAGATATTTGGGAGTGGACGTGTCAGCGGATGGGTCTATGAAAGATGAGGTGAATCATAGAATTGATGAGGGAAAAAGAGTGAGTGGTGCACTTAGGAGTCTGTGGAGACAAAGAACTTTGTCCTTGGAGGCAAAGAGGGGAATGTATGAGAGTATAGTTTTACCAACGCTCTTATATGGGTGTGAAGCGTGGGTGATGAATGTTGCAGCGAGGAGAAGGCTGGAGGCAGTGGAGATGTCATGTCTGAGGGCAATGTGTGGTGTGAATATAATGCAGAGAATTCGTAGTTTGGAAGTTAGGAGGAGGTGCGGGATTACCAAAACTGTTGTCCAGAGGGCTGAGGAAGGGTTGTTGAGGTGGTTCGGACATGTAGAGAGAATGGAGCGAAACAGAATGACTTCAAGAGTGTATCAGTCTGTAGTGGAAGGAAGGCGGGGTAGGGGTCGGCCTAGGAAGGGTTGGAGGGAGGGGGTAAAGGAGGTTTTGTGTGCGAGGGGCTTGGACTTCCAGCAGGCATGCGTGAGCGTGTTTGATAGGAGTGAATGGAGACAAATGGTTTTTAATACTTGACGTGCTGTTGGAGTGTGAGCAAAGTAACATTTATGAAGGGATTCAGGGAAACCGGCAGGCCGGACTTGAGTCCTGGAGATGGGAAGTACAGTGCCTGCACTCTGAAGGAGGGGTGTTAATGTTGCAGTTTAAAAACTGTAGTGTAAAGCACCCTTCTGGCAAGACAGTGATGGAGTGAATGATGGTGAAAGTTTTTCTTTTTCGGGCCACCCTGCCTTGGTGGGAATCGGCCGGTGTGATAATAAAAAATCATTAGTATTCCTAAACATACTATTAGAAAACCAAAACAGTATAAAATGTTCTTTGTGGATCAATGTTTGGCTAAACATCTCCCCATGTTTGAAGTACTAAAACACCTTGAAACATATCTAATATAAGAAACTAGTGTACATAGTGGTAAACATTAAAAGCAATTACAATACAGTAATGAAAAACAGTCATAATTAGGCATCAGTAAATTATAAAATGCAAATACCACTAGCGCATTTACTCTGCTTTTGCCAACTTCAGCATAGAATAGTGAGTTTTTGTCAAATTCCACTCATTTTAGTCTTTTTTTTTTTTTTTTTTTTTAATAAACTGGCCGTGTCCCATCAATGCAGGGTGACCCAAAAAGAAAAACAAAGTTTTTCTTTTTAAATTTACTAATTTATACAGAAGGGTTTACTAGTCCCTTGCTCCTGGTATTTTAGCCGCCTCTTACGACACTCGTGGCTTATGGAAGAATTCTTTTTCACCTCCTCATGGAGATAAGAGGAAATAAAGAAGAACAAGAACTATTAAGAAAATAGAAGAAAACCCAGATGGGTGCGTATATACAAGCATGTACATACAGGTGTACTGTGACCTAAGTATAAGTACAAGTAGCAAGATGTACCTGAAAGTTGTGTGTTTACGAGACAGAAAAAAGACACCAGCAATCCTACAATCATGTAAAACAATTCTGGGTTTCCATATCACACTCACTTGGCTGGACGGTGATACCTCCCTGGGTGGCTGATGTCTACCAGTCTAACTCATGTTAGTCTTATTTGATTTATAAAAATGCACTCTTACATTCTGTAAGAAAAAATCATTCTTTTTTTTTTTCAAAATCTTGCCACGTACAGGAATTTTTTCCAGGTATATCACAGTTAAGAGGTTATTAAAAGGTTGTTAGTTTTACAGCATTGTCCTTGGCATGCACGATGGTGCTGGGAAAAATACTGATGTCCTTGAAATTGCATTTTATTATGTACTGTACAACTAATAAGTTTTCAGTGGAATACAAATCTGGATTATGTAAGATTTCAGTCAGCATTCCAGTGTCTTTCCCAGTGTTTCATTCAGCTTGACTATAGAATTACACCAGGTATATTATTGGATGAATTTGGTAGGGTGTGCAAAAGAAGAAAATTAAAGGTGAATACAGGAAAGAGTAAGGTTATGAGGATAACAAAAAGATTAGGTGATGAAAGATTGAATATCAGATTGGAGGGAGAGAGTATGGAGGAGGTGAACGTATTCAGATATTTGGGAGTGGACGTGTCAGCGGATGGGTCTATGAAAGATGAGGTGAATCATAGAATTGATGAGGGAAAAAGAGTGAGTGGTGCACTTAGGAGTCTGTGGAGACAAAGAACTTTGTCCTTGGAGGCAAAGAGGGGAATGTATGAGAGTATAGTTTTACCAACGCTCTTATATGGGTGTGAAGCGTGGGTGATGAATGTTGCAGCGAGGAGAAGGCTGGAGGCAGTGGAGATGTCATGTCTGAGGGCAATGTGTGGTGTGAATATAATGCAGAGAATTCGTAGTTTGGAAGTTAGGAGGAGGTGCGGGATTACCAAAACTGTTGTCCAGAGGGCTGAGGAAGGGTTGTTGAGGTGGTTCGGACATGTAGAGAGAATGGAGCGAAACAGAATGACTTCAAGAGTGTATCAGTCTGTAGTGGAAGGAAGGCGGGGTAGGGGTCGGCCTAGGAAGGGTTGGAGGGAGGGGGTAAAGGAGGTTTTGTGTGCGAGGGGCTTGGACTTCCAGCAGGCATGCGTGAGCGTGTTTGATAGGAGTGAATGGAGACAAATGGTTTTTAATACTTGACGTGCTGTTGGAGTGTGAGCAAAGTAACATTTATGAAGGGATTCAGGGAAACCGGCAGGCCGGACTTGAGTCCTGGAGATGGGAAGTACAGTGCCTGCACTCTGAAGGAGGGGTGTTAATGTTGCAGTTTAAAAACTGTAGTGTAAAGCACCCTTCTGGCAAGACAGTGATGGAGTGAATGATGGTGAAAGTTTTTCTTTTTCGGGCCACCCTGCCTTGGTGGGAATCGGCCGGTGTGATAATAAAAAAAAAAAATAATAAAAATATTATTGGTATCAGTGGATATCTGTTAGTTTTGATGGTATAGGTATTGGTAGCAGAGTTGGCCTAAAATTGAGTATCAGTATTGGCAAATTTTTATGGTATTGGTATTGACACTGGTATGAGTGGGTATCAACTAATTTGGATGGCATTGGTATCAGCCAGAATTTGAGTATCAATGTTGCTCAAAATTTTGGTATTGTCCAATCCCTAGTATATTTTCCACATCTGTAAAGAAGTGTGATTACAGAAAATGTTATCTAATTTTTTCATGGGTTTTTGTTAGCTACCAAAATATAGCTTGATGGCAAATTGCTTCTTGTGTTTTAGTTATGGTTTCCACCTGTATGATTTGTCAAATTTATAAAAAGTATCTCAGTTTACTTCTGTTTCTGCAGTTCACTACTGTTATGAATGTGCTTCTCTGTTTCTTTCTGTCACTCAAGATGTCTCTCACTTTTGAGTATTAAATTCCTTCACCTATTTACACTGATACCTCAGTTTTTTTAAATTTCAGGGATTTAGTCTTCTTTTTCTGCTATGCATAATATTTTATGCATCTGCAAGCATGGTACATTGTTAAGATGAAAATTTCATTGGTACCAGTGTTGATTAATGTTGTAAATCACTCGTAACTTAACTGTGAGGATAGCTTTCATATCATTCATTTTCCACTCAGATTAATTTTCATCCCTGTATTGTCTTACACTCCCTTCACTTTTAAGACATTTCTTCTATAAACAGAGTTTTTCTTCCATCTTTTTCAGAAGAAGCGCTTAATGGAGGAGAGTAAGAAAAGGCTATCAAAGGATATTCTTGACGCTGTAGTTGCAGAGCAGAAAACACAACCTAAGCAGAAAGTAAAAATTATCAAAACGAAAAGAAATAGTAAAACATTTAACAATGATGACGATAATAGTAATGATAGTCCATTGGATGAAACCATCGATGAAGGTTAGGAACATTGTTAGAAATTATGGTGGGATATATACTGGCAATAATTAGATATTACTTAATACAGTAGTGTTGTGAGAGGTTTGGTGATCAAGGTGTCTCTGAGTTTTTATTTGCTTTTTTATGTTCATTTTAATTCTGATGCATGTGTATCAGTTACAGCATCATTTGGATCTGTAATATATTTTAACAAAAGGCAACAATTTCCCACTCATTAATGCTTAACTACATACAGGTCCGGCATCATTGAGACCTGTAGTGTGCCGGATTAATAAGTTTGCCGGATTACAGAGTGGTTAGGCCTTTCTTTGATTAGTTTATCCTGCAGCATGTAAAGGTTCATTATTGCTTGTTCACTTATAAAACTGCGTTGCTCTAGACCTTTCAGCAGTTCACCTGTCAACTGAATTAATCTGTCAATAAAGACTCTTTTTGCTACATCTTCATTTTCATCACTGCTTCCTCCTCTACTGGCTTGCTGCTGTGGATTTACAACCATCTGCACAATTTCTGAGTCAGTATAATGATGAAATTTGAAATTATGCTAGCTGAAATTAGTGCCGGATTTCTGGTGGAGCCGGATAACTGATTGCCAGATTACTGATGGCCGACCTGTATTTGTTTGCCAGTTCATACATATACACTTTAGTTCCACCTACTGGAGATTTTTATTAAAAATTTTATATTTTTACAGAAGGAAAAATCACTCTACAGAGAGGAGTTAAAGTACGAACCCTAAAAGAAGAAATCAAGAAAAACGTATCCATTGCTGAGAAGGCAGCAGACTTCAAGAAGAGAGCTCTCTATGGTGATAAAATCAAACGAATTACAGGTATGTATTAAAAGAAATAGCAGATCAAAATTAAATGCCAGAGTCATTGTTAACTGCATGGTTCTGGAAGTAAGAAAACTTAAGAGGGGTAGGAGTCTGCATTTTCTGAACTTTTATTTTTTCCTCTCTCATATTTTATTTATTAAGTCTTTGAATTTGAAGAATTATAGTGTTTAGTGCCATTCAAAAGGAAGCCTTAAAGCTGGTGAAGGGCTCATACTCTAAGAAATTGAAAATAGCCTCCCATTCCTTGGATCAAAGTTGATTACCCGCTGTTCCTAGTGTGCTGTGATTTCCTTGGGTTTATCTCTCTCTTTTTTTCTGTAAATGTAATAATAAAGGAATTGAATTCTGGTCAAAAAGACAGTTGCAAAAAGGAGCTTTAAGAAGTTTTGCATGTAGAACAGGTTTTTTCAGTCAATACACATAGATGCACAACAGGCAACTTGATAGAAGCATAGTCATACAAATGGTTGGTTCAGTGTGGTCACTGTGCAATTGTGTCTTGCCACTTGTTGACTTCATCCCATTTGTCTCCATAGTTACCTATTTTCTTTGATCTTTCTTTCAGGAAGAGAACTGCAGCAAATGGATGTGAAGCAAAAGAAGAGCGGGAAAGCATACATACCACCACCAAAAATAGTGACCCAATATATTTAATAAAAAATGGAAAAAAATTTTCAATGAAAAGTGTACATTACACCAGGAATGTTTGATAGTATGTACTGTATTGTATTTGAAGCTCCATGTCTTATTACATGCAGTTACATACTTATAAATCCTGTTGTCAAAATTTTGTATACCATATGAATTACTAAATAAAAACCTCATTGTCAGAAGCATAAATTTTGGCACTTGCTTAAAGTCCTTAACCCTCAAGGGAAGTTCCCTAATGCTGGTAAGGAGCCCTTTATCTAATGAATTGGACTTGTCCTCCACTTCCTTGGATGAAACATAATTGCCTACTATTCTCCTTGCTGCTTTATAATCCCAGGGAGCTTATCATTCCCCCATGAATGCAGTAATAATAAAACAGTTGTTTAATTGTTCAATTACAATGTAATACTGTATTATTGCAATAATACATATACCACATATAGCAGTTACATTCATGCAGTACATACACAGAGTACATTATTTGTACTGAATATTTTTTTTCTTTCAGTGACCCAGATGTATCCCACCAAGGCAGGGTGCCCTAAAAAGAAAAATGAAAGCTTTTCTTTCTAAATTTAGTAATTTATACAAGACAAAGGGTTACTAGCTCCTTGCTCCCTTGCATTGAATATCTTCTTTCAACAAACTGGCCATATCCCACCGAGGCAGGGTGACCCAAAAAGAAAAACAAATGTCTCTTTTTAACTTTAGTAATGTATACAGGAGAAGGGGGTTACTAGCCCCTTGTTCCCAGCAATTTAGTTGCCTCTTACGACACGCATGACTTACAGGGGAAGAATTCTGTTCCACTTCCCCATGGAGATAAGAGGAAATAAACAAGAACAAGAACTAATAAGAAAATAGAAGAAAACCTAGAGGGGTGTGCATATATATGCTTGTACATGCATGTGTAGTGTAACTTAAGTGTAAGTAGAAGTAGTAAACCGTACCTGAAATCTTGCATGTTTATGAGACAGAAAAAAAGACACCAGCAATCCTACCATCATGTAAAACAGTTACAAGGTTTTGTTTTACACTCCCTGGGCAGGATGGTAGTACCTCTCTGGGTGATTGCTGTCTACCAACCTACTACCTAGGTTGCATTGAATATATTTACATTAATTCTCTCTTGTAACAGTGATGTACAGAAGCTTGTAGGCAAATTTTCACACAGCCTTGCTGCTGTGCTTGAAGGTCTTGCAAGGACTTAATTCACATTCTGACTTGCAGTAAAGTCCTGTAAGATTTTGCTACACTTCATTACTTCTTTAAACACCAGCAAAATCCATAATGGCCCATTTAATCTTGCCAAACTTTGCATCAGCATTGTCTGTATATTCCCTCTAAAGATAGGCAGGCAGTGTGTGACCCTTACAGGTTTGGTGCTTCCCAGTGACTATGACTATAGTATGGAAAACCAATTGAAAGTAGGTAAGAAATATGGGGCAAAATCCTTTGGGTCAGTTGATTTGTAAACAATGAACAAAGTCTGATGATTACAGAATTGTCCATTTTTGTTATGATCAAGGCAAAACAATCTCATTTCTTTCCACCCTCTTTCTCTATTATCAGCCAACTACCCCTTCCCCATTAGTCTGTTAAATTGAGGACTTATTATAATAACCACAGCCAGGCCAGCTGTACAAGTTCACATGCTTCAACACATTTTTGGACTAACGCTTTTCTCTAGCAGGACTCACAAAATCGTAATGACACGATTGCAAACAAACCATACCATGGGCGGGGATAAAACCCGCGATCAGTGAGTCTCAAAACTAACGCGACAGTCTGGAGTTTTGAGACTCTCTGATCGCGGGTTCTATCCCCGCCCGTGGTATGGTTTCTCTGGCAGTTCTGTAATCACATCTGTTTATGCAATTTCTTTCCCTGTATTGTAAGATGGCTGGTGTTCTGTGTTTCTGCCACTGTTGGTGCAGTCATTACTGCCATCATTATTGCTGCTGCTTTTATAAAACTACAAGTCCTTTCTAACAATCCTCTCTACATCTGCTTTGCTACTCACCTGTGATTCCCTCTCTCCTGACTCTGTCCTCTCTTTAGCACCTTTGCAGCTTCCTCTCTCATTTACACCTTTACCATGTGATGCTGTATGATTCTTAGGGACTTAGTGTTTCTCTGTGAGTATAATAATATACTGTATAACTCATAGCTAAGTATCTGCAGCCCAGTTATTTAAGTCGTGCTACAGTATAGGTAGTATGTTCCTTATAACTTTCTGTCATGCCCTGTCTTAAGATATCCTTGTCCTTCCCCTCCTTGGATCTCACCTGATTGCTTCCTATTACCCAGACACTGTATGATTCCTGTTGGTTTAGTGCTTTCCTCTAAATGTCATATAATAATGATGATGAATATAGTGGAAATTCACTAAATGACTCGTATGAGTTTAGAGCTTCTAACACATACCCCTCAAGGGAGGTACCATGATGCTGGTGAGGGACAATTGATCCAAGGAATTGAACCTGATCTCCCATGGATCAAACCCGACTGCCATTCATTCCCCAAGCTCTCTCTAATCCCTACAGGGTTATTGCTTCCCGTTAATATATTTATTATTATTAACACATTGGCCGATTCCCACCAATGCAGGGTGGCCCAAAAAAGAAAAAATTTCATCATCATTCATTGCATCACTGTCTTGCCAGAGGGGTGCTTTACACTATAGTTATAAAACTACAACATTAACATCCCTCCTTCAGAGTGTAGACACTGTACCTCCCATCTACAGGACCCAAGTCCAGCCTGCCAGTTTCCCTGAATCCCTTCATAAATGTCCAAGGACTAGGCCCCAAAGTTTTGATAGCTGAGCAAGTTACAAAAATAATGAACTCTAGATACATCTGGTCACAATCATGACAAGTTACAAAGGTATTTACTGATTACAGAGGTACATAATAGGTCCAGGGACTGGGCCCCCAAAGTTTTGATAGCTGAACTAGGTACGAAGGTAATGAACTTACATCACGCTCCAACAGCACATCAAGTATTAAAAACCACTTGTCTCCATTCACTCCTATCAATATGCTCATGCATGCTTGCTGGAAGTCCAAGTCCCTTGCACACAAAGCCACCTTTACCCCTCCCTCCAACCTTCCTGGGCCGACCCCTACCCCACCTTCCCTCCACTACAGATTTATACTCTCTCGAAGCCATTCTGTTTCATTCCATTCTCTCTACATGTCCGAACCACCTCAACCACCCATCCTCAGCCCTCTGGATAATAGTTTTGGTAATCCCACACCTCCTAATTTCCAAACTACAAATTCTCTGCATTACATTCACACCACACATTGCCCTCAGACATGACATCATTGCCTCCAGCCTTCTTCTTGTTGCAACATTCATCACCCATGCTTCACACCCATATAAGAGTTTTGGTATAACTATACTCTCATACATTCCCCTCTTTGCTTCCACGGACAAAGTTCTTTGTCTCCACAGACTCCTAAGTGCACCACTCGCCCTTTCCTCATCAATTCTATGATTCACCACATCCTACATAGACCCATCTGCTGACACATCCACTCCTAAATATCTGAATACATTCGCCTCCTCCATACTCTCTCCCTCCAATCTGATATCCAGTCTTTCGTCACCTAATCTTTTTGTTATCCTCGTTACCTTACTCTTTCCTATATTCACTTTTAATTTTCTTCTTTTACATACCCTACCAAATTCATCCACCAACCTCTGCATCTTCTCTTCAGAATCTCCCAAAAGCATAGTGTCATCTGCAAAGAGCAACTGTGACAACTCCCACTTTGTGTTTGATTCTTTATCTTTTAACTCCACAGGTTCAAGTATGTTTTCAAAATGGAGCCCGCAAATAATTGAAGAGGTAGATAGTGTTTCTCAGTCTATAATTCGTGAAAAGGCAAGGAAGTTGCATGATGATCTCATTAAGAAAATGCCTCAAAATAGTGCTGCTGATGATGATGAATTTAAGGCCAGCAAAGGCTGGTTTGAGAGATTTAAGATTCGTAGTGGCATACACAGTGTGGTAAGGCATGGTGAGGCAGCCGGTTCAGACAAAAAAGCGGTTGAAGAATATGTGAACGACTTTAAGGAATACATAGACTGAAAACTTAAAACCTGAACAAGTATTTAACTGTGATGAAACAGGCCTGTTTTGGAAGAAAATGCCAAACAGGACCTACATTACTCAGGAGAAAAAGGCACTTCCAGGACATAAGCCTATGAAAGACAGGCTGACATTAATGTTGTGTAGTAATGCTAGTGGTGATTGCAAAGTGAAGCCTTTATTAGTGTATCACTCTGAAACTCCCAGAGTGTTCAGGAAAAACGGTATTGTCAAGGGTGGAGATCAAACAGTAAGGCATGGGTCACTGGGGAATTTTTCTTGGACTGGCTTTATGGTGTGTTTGGCCCCACTGTGACAAAATACCTCCAGGAAAAGAAATTGTCACTCAAGTGCCTCCTGGTAATGGACAATGTTCCTGCTCATCCTCACGACTTGCAAGAGGAAATTGTAGGGGAGTTTGGTTTTGTTAAAGTGAAGTTTTTGCCTCCTAATACAACTCCTCTCCTCCAGCCCATGGACCAGCAGGTCATTTCAAACTTCAAAAAACTCTACACAAAAGCAGTGTTTCAAAAGTGCTTTGAAGTAACCTCAGACACTCAGTTGACCCTAAGAGAGTTTTGGAAAGATCATTTCAATATCCTCAGTTGTGTAAACCTTATAGGTAAGGCTTGGGAGGGAGTGACTAAGAAGACCTTGAACTCTGCTTGGAGGAAACTGTGGCCAGAATGTGTAGAAGAGAGGGATTTTGAAAGGTTTGGGGCTAACCCTCAGGAGGCTGTGCCAGTAGTGGAAGCTATTGTGTCATTGGGGAAGTCCTTGGGGTTGGAGGTTTGTGGCAAGGACGTGGAAGAGTTGGTGCAGAACGACGAGGAAGAACTAACCACTGCAGACCTGCAAGAGCTTCAGATGCAACAACAGATCACATCTCAGGAATGTTCTTCAGAGCAGGATGAAGAGAGATGGAGGAAGATGACTTTGTCAAGGATTAGGGAAATGTGTTCAATGTTTACAAAGGTGCAAGCATTTATCGATGAATTTTATCCTGTCACAGAAGTTGCAAGCCGCATTGGCAACATGTACCATGACAATCTTGAATCCCATTTTAGGGAAATCTTAAGGGCACGTGAGAAACGGAGCTCTCTGGAGAGATATTTTGTGCGACAGGGGTCCAGTGACTCTCAAGCTGGTCCTAGTGGTATTAAAAAACCAAGAAGGGAGGTAACCCCACCAAAGGACTTGGTACCTGAAGTCTTTATAGAAGGGGATTCCCCTTCCAAACACTAGAAAATCTGAATCTCCCCTGCTGCTGGTACATCACTCATTAACAACTCCACAATAAAGGTAAGTGGCATTTAATTATTGTTTATTTTGCATGTCCCATTTGTTTTGGTGCAGAAAAATGTATATTTCATGTAAACAAAAAAAAAAATTTCAGACTTTGGGGTGTCAGGAACGGATTACGCAATTCTGTTTCCATTATTTCTTGTGAGGAAAATTAATTCGACCAACGGCAAATTCGACTAACGGCAAGCTCTCTGGAACAGATTAATGCCGTTGGTTGAGGGTCCATTGTATATATATATATACATGTATATACATGTGAAGGTTTATAAACTAAAAGAGGAGGCAGTTAGGGTAAGATATAAACAGCTATTGGAGGATAGATGGGCTAATGAGAGCATAGGCAATGGGGTCGAAGAGGTATGGGGTAGGTTTAAAAATGTAGTGTTAGAGTGTTCAGCAGAAGTTTGTGGTTACAGGAAAGTGGGTGCGGGAGGGAAGAGGAGCGATTGGTGGAATGATGATGTAAAGAGAGTAGTAAGGGAGAAAAAGTTAGCATATGAGAAGTTTTTACAAAGAAGAAGTGATGCAAGGAGGGAAGAGTATATGGAGAAAAAGAGAGAGGTTAAGAGAGTGGTGAAGCAATGTAAAAAGAGAGCAAATGAGAGAGTGGGTGAGATGTTATCAACAAATTTTGTTGAAAATAAGAAAAAGTTTTGGAGTGAGATTAACAAGTTAAGAAAGCCTACAGTACAAATGGATTTGTCAGTTAAAAATAAGAGAGGAGAGTTATTAAATGGAGAGTTAGAGGTACTGGGAAGATGGAGGGAATATTTTGAGGAATTGTTAAATGTTGATGAAGATAGGGAAGCTGTGATTTCGTGTATAGGACAAGGAGGAATAACATCTTGTAGGAGTGAGGAAGAGCCAGTTGTGAGTGTGGGGGAAGTTCGTGAGGCAGTAGGTAAAATGAAAAGGGGTAAGGCAGCCAGGATTGATGGAATAAAGATAGAAATGTTAAAAGCAGGTGGGGATATAGTTTTGGAGTGGTTGGGGCAATTATTTAATAAATGTATGGAAGAGGGTAAGGTACCTAGGGATTGGCAGAGAGCATGCATAGTTCCTTTGTATAAAGGCAAAGGGGATAAAAGAGAGTGCAAAAATTATAGGGGGATAAGTCTGCTGAGTATACCTGGTAAAGGGTATGGTAGAGTTATTATTGAAAGAATTAAGAGTAAGACGGAGAATAGGATAGCAGATGAACAAGGAGGCTTTAGGAAAGGTAGGGGGTGTGTGGACCAGGTGTTTACAGTGAAACATATAAGTGAACAGTATTTAGATAAGGCTAAAGAGGTCTTTGTGGCATTTATGGATTTGGAAAAGGCGTATGACAGGGTGGATAGGGGGGCAATGTGGCAGATGTTGCAAGTGTATGGTGTAGGAGGTAGGTTACTGAAAGCAGTGAAGAGTTTTTACGAGGATAGTGAGGCTCAAGTTAGAGTATGTAGGAAAGAGGGAAATTATTTCCCAGTAAAAGTAGGCCTTAGACAAGGATGTGTGATGTCACCGTGGTTGTTTAATATATTTATAGATGGGGTTGTAAGAGAAGTAAATGCGAGGGTCTTGGCAAGAGGCGTGGAGTTAAAAGATAAAGAATCACACACAAGTGGGAGTTGTCACAGCTGCTCTTTGCTGATGACACTGTGCTCTTGGGAGATTCTGAAGAGAAGTTGCAGAGATTGGTGGATGAATTTGGTAGGGTGTGCAAAAGAAGAAAATTAAAGGTGAATACAGGAAAGAGTAAGGTTATGAGGATAACAAAAAGATTAGGTGATGAAAGATTGAATATCAGATTGGAGGGAGAGAGTATGGAGGAGGTGAATGTATTCAGATATTTGGGAGTGGACGTGTCAGCGGATGGGTCTATGAAAGATGAGGTGAATCATAGAATTGATGAGGGGAAAAGAGTGAGTGGTGCACTTAGGAGTCTGTGGAGACAAAGAACTTTGTCCTTGGAGGCAAAGAGGGGAATGTATGAGAGTATAGTTTTACCAACGCTCTTATATGGGTGTGAAGCATGGGTGATGAATATTGCAGCGAGGAGAAGGCTGGAGGCAGTGGAGATGTCATGTCTGAGAGCAATGTGTGGTGTGAATATAATGCAGAGAATTCGTAGTTTGGAAGTTAGGAGGAGGTGCGGGATTACCAAAACTGTTGTCCAGAGGGCTGAGAAAGGGTTGTTGAGGTGGTTCGGACATGTAGAGAGAATGGAGCGAAACAGAATGACTTCAAGAGTGTATCAGTCTGTAGTGGAAGGAAGGCGGGGTAGGGGTCGGCCTAGGAAAGGTTGGAGAGAGGGGGTAAAGGAGGTTTTGTGTGCGAGGGGCTTGGACTTCCAGCAGGCATGCGTGAGCGTGTTTGATAGGAATGAATGGAGACAAATGGTTTTTAATACTTGACGTGCTGTTGGAGTGTGAGCAAAGTAACATTTATGAAGGGGTTCAGGGAAACCGGCAGGCCGGACTTGAGTCCTGGAGATGGGAAGTACAGCGCCTGCACTCTGAAGGAGGGGTGTTAATGTTGCAGTTTAAAAACTGTAGTGTAAAGCACCCTTCTGGCAAGACAGTGATGGAGTGAATGATGGTGAAAGTTTTTCTTTTTCGGGCCACCCTGCCTTGGTGGGAATCGGCCAGTGTGATAATAAAAAAAAAAATATACATATATATATATACATATATACATATATATATATATATATATATACATATATACATATATATATATATATATATACATATATATATATATATATATACGTATATATATGGTAGTAGGTTGGTAGACAGCAACCATCCAGGGAGGTACTACCGTCCTGCCAAGTGAGTGTAAAACGAAAGCCTGTAATTGTTTTACATGATGGTAGGATTGCTGGTGTCTTTTGTCTGTCTCATAAATATGCAAGATTACAGGCATGTCTTGTTACTTCTACTTACACTTAGGTCACACTACACATACATGTACACATTTATTTATACACACTCATCGGAGTTTTCTTTGATTTTATCTTAATAATTCTTGGTCTTATTACTTTTCCTTTTATATCCATGGGGAAGTGGAATAAGAATCTTTCCTCCATAAGCCATGCGTGTTGTAAAAGTCAACCAAAATGCCGAGAACAATGGGCTAGTATCCCCTTTTCCTGTAAACATTACTAAAAAGAGTAAGAAGAAGAAAATTGTCAAAGTGGGAAGTCTGAATGTGCATGGATGTTGTGCAAATGATAAGAAAGAGATGATTGTGGATGTTATGAATGAGAAGAAACTGGATGTCCTGGCTTTAAGTGAAACAAAGCTGAAGGGGGTGGGAGAGTTTCAATGGAGAGGAATAAATGGGATTAGGTCAGGGGTTTCAAATAGAGTTAGAGCTAAAGAAGGAGTAGCAATAATGTTGAAGGATAAGCTATGGCAGGAAAAGAGGGACTACAAATGTATAAATTCAAGGATTATGTGGAGTAAAATAAAGATTGGATGTGAGAAGTGGGTTATAGTAAGTGTGTATGCGCCTGGAGAAGAGAGAAGTGTAGAGGAGAGAGAGAGATTTTGGGAAATGTTGAGTGAATGAGTGGGGAGTTTTGAATCAAGTGTGAGAGTAATGGTGGTTGGGGATTTCAATGCTAAAGTGGGTAAAAATGTTATGGAGGGAGTAGTAGGTAAATTTGGGGTGCCAGGGGTAAATGTAAATGGGGAGCCTTTAATTGAGCTATGTGTAGAAAGAAATTTGGTAATAAGTAATACATATTTTATGAAAAAGAGGATAAATAAATATACAAGGTATGATGTAGCACGTAATGAAAGTAGTTTGTTAGATTATGTATTGGTGGATAAAAGGTTGATGGGTAGGCTCCAGGATGTACATGTTTATAGAGGGGCAACTGATATATCGGATCATTATTTAGTTGTAGCTACAGTTAGAGTAAGAGGTAGATGGGAAAAGAGGAAGGTGGCAACAACAAGTAAGAGGGAGGTGAAAGTGTATAAACTAAGGGAGGAGTAAGTTCGGGTGAGATATAAGCGACTATTGGCAGAAAGGTGGGCTAGTGCAAAGATGAGTAGTGGGGGGGTTGAAGAGGGTTGGAATAGTTTTAAAAATGCAGTATTAGAATGTGGGGCAGAAGTTTGTGGTTATAGGAGGGTGGGGGCAGGAGGAAAGAGGAGTGACTGGTGGAATGATGAAGTAAAGGGTGTGATAAAAGAGAAAAAGGTAGCTTATGAGAGGTTTTTACAAAGCAGAAGTGTTATAAGAAGAGCAGAGTATATGGAGAGTAAAAGAAAGGTGAAGAGAGTGGTGAGAGAGTGCAAAAGGAGAGCAGATGATAGAGTGGGAGAGGCACTGTCAAGAAATTTTAATGAAAATAAGAAAAAATTTTGGAGTGAGTTAAACAAGTTAAGAGTTAGGAGTGAAGAAGAGCAGTATGTAAGTGTGGTGGAGGTACGTGAGGCATTACGTAGAATGAAAGGGGGTAAAGCAGCTGGAACTGATGGGATCATGACAGAAATGTTAAAAGCAGGGGGGGATATAGTGTTGGAGTGGTTGGTACTTTTGTTTAATAAATGTATGAAAGAGGGGAAGGTACCTAGGGATTGGCAGAGAGCATGTATAGTCCCTTTATATAAAGGGAAAGGGGACAAAAGAGATTGTAAAAATTATAGAGGAATAAGTTTACTGAGTATACCAGGAAAAGTATACGGTAGGGTTATAATTGAAAGAATTAGAGGTAAGACAGAATGTAGGATTGCGGATGAGCAGGGAGGCTTCAGAGTGGGTAGGGGATGTGTAGATCAAGTGTTTACATTGAAGCATATATGTGAACAGTATTTAGATAAAGGTAGGGAAGTTTTTATTGCATTTATGGATTTAGAAAAGGTATATGATAGAGTGGATAGAGGAGCAATGTGGCAGATGTTGCAAGTACATGGAATAGGTGGTAAGTTACTAAATGCTGTTAAGAGTTTTTATGAGGATAGTGAGGCTCAGGTTAGGGTTGTAGAAGAGAGGGAAAATACTTCCCGGTAAAAGTAGGTCTTAGACAGGGATGTGTAATGTCACCATGGTTGTTTAATATATTTATAGATGGGGTTGTAAAAGAGGTAAATGCTAGGGTTTTCGGGAGAGGGGTGGGGTTAAATTATGGGGAATCAAATTCAAAATGGGAATTGACACAGTTACTTTTTGCTGATGATACTGTGCTTATGGGAGATTCTAAAGAAAAATTGCAAAGGTTAGTGGATGAGTTTGAGAATGTGTGTAAAGGTAGAAAGTTGAAAGTGAACATAGAAAAGAGTAAGGTGATGAGGGTATCAAATGATTTAGATAAAGAAAAATTGGATATCAAATTGGGGAGGAGGAGTATGGAAGAAGTGAATGTTTTCAGATACTTGGGAGTTGACGTGTCGGCGGATGGATTTATGAAGGATGAGGTTAATCATAGAATTGATGAGGGAAAAAAGGTGAGTGGTGCGTTGAGGTATATGTGGAGTCAAAAAACGTTATCTATGGAGGCAAAGAAGGGAATGTATGAAAGTATAGTAGTACCAACACTCTTATATGGACGTGAAGCTTGGGTGGTAAATGCAGCAGCGAGGAGACGGTTGGAGGCAGTGGAGATGTCCTGTCTAAGGGCAATGTGTGGTGTAAATATTATGCAGAAAATTCGGAGTGTGGAAATTAGGAGAAGGTGTGGAGTTAATAAAAGCATTAGTCAGAGGGCAGAAGAGGGGTTGTTGAGGTGGTTTCGTCATTTAGAGAGAATGGATCAAAGTAGAATGACATGGAAAGCATATAAATCTATAGGGGAAGGAAGGAGGGGTAGGGGTCGTCCTCGAAAGGGTTGGAAAGAGGGGGTAAAGGAGGTTTTGTGGGCGAGGGGCTTGGACTTCCAGCAAGCGTGCATGAGTGTGTTAGATAGGAGTGAATGGAGACGAATGATACTTGGGACCTGACGATCTGTTGGAGTGTAAGCAGGGTAATATTTAGTGAAGGGATTCAGGGAAACCGGTTATTTTCATATAGTCGGACTTGAGTCCTGGAAATGGGAAGTACAATGCCTGCACTTTAAAGGAGGGATATGTTGTGTATCTTTATACGTATATGCTTCTAAACTGTTGTATTCTGAGCACCTCTGCAAAAACAGTGATAATGTGTGAGTGTGGTGAAAGTGTTGAATGATGAAAGTATTTTCTTTTTGGGGATTTTCTTTCTTTTTTGGGTCACCCTGCCTCGGTGGGAGACGACCGACTTGTTGAAAAAAAAAAATATATATATATATAATATATATATATATATATATATATATATATATATATATTATATATATATATATATATATATATATATATATATATATGTATATATACATGTATATATATATATACTTGTATATATATATATACTTGTGTATATACAGTGGACCCCCGCATACCGATGGCATCACATAGCGATTAATCCGCATACCGCTTGCTTTAATCGCCAAAATTTTGCCTCACATACCGCTTAAAAACCCGCTCACCGATTTTCATCCGAGACGCGTCCAATGTGCGGCCTGAGCCACGCTCACATGTTCCGCCGGTGGCATTGTTTACCAGCCAGCCTCCGCGGTAACATCCAAGCATACAATCGGAATATTTTGTATTATTACAGTGTTTTCGGTGCTTTTTCTGGAAAATAAGTGACCATGGACCCCAAGAAAGCTTCTAGTGCCAACCCTACAGCAATAAGGGTGAGAATTACACTAGAGATAAAGAAAAAGATCATTGATAAGTATGAAAGTGGAGTGCGTGTCTCCGAGCTGGCCAGGTTGTATAATAAACCCCAATCAACCATCGCTACTATTGGTAGTACAGCTGCTGCTGCTGCTGCTGCACTGTCAGCTGCTGCTGCTGCTGCTGCACTGTCAGCTGCTGCTGCTGCTGCTGCTGCTGTAGCATCGTCTGCTGCTGTTGTAGCATCGTCTGTTGCTGCTGTACCACCGTCAGCTGCTGCTGCTGTAGCATCGTCTGCTGCTGCTGTAGCATCGTCTGCTGCTGCTGTAGCATCGTCTGCTGCTGCTGTAGCATCGTCTGTTGCTGCTGTAGCATCGTCTGTTGCTGCTGTACCACCGTCAGCTGCTGCTGCTGCTGTAGCACCGTTGTTGGTGTGGCTTATTGAGAATACCAAGAAACAATTAACCCCAGAGGATTTGCCACCCAGGATAACCCAAAAAAGTCAGTGTCATCGAAGACTGTCTAACTTATTTCCATTGGGGTCCTTAATCTTGTCTCCCAGGATGCAACCCACACCAGTCGACTAACACCCAGGTGAACAGGGAAAAATGCCTGGAACTAGTGCTCATATTGGTGAATTTAAAGCCAGCAAAGGTTGGTTTGAGAGATTTAAGAAATGTAGTGGCATACACAGTGTGATAAGGCCTGTTCTGGAAGAAAATGCCAAACAGGACCTACAGTACTCAGGAGGAAAAGGCACTCCCAGGACACAGTGTCTCATCAGTCATTGCTGCATCTTCAATAAAGGTAAGTGTCATTTATTCTTCATTTAGTAGACTAGTACATGCACAATATATACTGTGCATGTACTACTCTACTATTGTGCATGTATCCTTCTCTTTGTGTGTGGGAAAATGTATATTTCATGTGGTAAAAAATTTGTTTTTTCATACTTTTGGGTGTCTTGCACGGATTAATTTTATTTCCATTATTTCTTATGGGGAAAATTCATTCACATACCGATTATTTCGCATAACAATTACCCCTCTTGCACGGATTAAAATCGTTATGCGGGGGTCCACTGTATATATATATATACATATATATATATATATATATAAATATATATATATAAATATATATATAGATATATATATATATATATATATATTCTTTTTTTTTTCAACAAGTCGGCCGTCTCCCACCGAGGCAGGGTGACCCAAAGAGAAAGAAATTCCCCAAAAAGAAAATACTTTCATCATCATTCAACACTTTCACCTCACTCACACATAATCACTGTTTTTGCAGAGGTGCCCAGAATACAACAGTTTAAAAGTATATACGTATAAAAATACACAATATATCTCTCCAAACTACCAATATCCCAAACCCCTCCTTTAGAGTGCAGGCATTGTACTTCCCATTTCCAGGACTAAAGTCCGGTTATGTAAAATAACCGGTTTCCCTGAATCCCTTCACTAAATATTACCCTGCTCACACTCCAACAGATCGTCAGGTCCCAAATACCATTTGTGTCCATTCACATTCACACAATAACCAAATTTCTGTAAACTCAGCATTGTAATACTTATAGAGAATAAACTTTGAATTTGAATTTGAATAACATGCTCACGCACGCTTGCTGGAAGTCCAAACCCCTCTCCCACAACACCTCCTTTACCCCCTCCCTCCAACCTTTTTGATGACAACCCCTACCCCGCCTTCCTTCCCCTACAGATTTATATGTTCTCCATGTCATTCTACTTTGATCCATTCTCTCTAAATGACTAAACCACCTCAACAAACCCTTTTCAGCCCTCTGACTAATACTTTTATTAACTCCACACCTTCTCCTAATTTCCACACTCCGAATTTTCTGCATAATATTTACACCACACATTGCTCTTAGACAGGACATCTCCACTGCCTCCAACCGCCTCCTCGCTGCAGCATTTACAACCCAAGCTTCACACCCATACAAATTCAAATTCAAATTCAAATTCAAAGTTTATTCTCTATAAGGATTACAATGCTTAGTTTACAGAATTTGGTTATTGTGTGGTTTACATGTAGTAAAATAATAATTACAGAGTGTACCACTTGAACACCTAGCATGGCTAGGCATTTCGGGCAGACTTAGATTAAATCTTAAGTTTAAAATATTACAAAATTATGAGGTAAATTGGTATTATGGCTAAGTGTCTAAATACTAGTTTGTGAGTTTAGCAATGTGAATGCTTTTGTTTTGGCACTATACATAGTTTCAGTATTGGAGTATCACAGGCCAACTTATGACTAGTTAAGATTCATTATTTTGAGATTGAGATTGATATTTCTGTTTATGGTCAAATGGGTGAGTGTAAGTGTTAACCACCAGGTGGTATTCTTGTAATTAGTTGACAGGGTGTATCAGGGAGATAAGATGTTTTCTGATGGTAGTTTTGAAGGTGATGAATGTGTCTTCAGTTTTAGAATTTTCAGGTAGGGCGTTCCAGATTTTAGGGCCTTTGACATACATTGAATTTTTGTAAAGGTTTAGTCGGACACGGGGAATGTCATACTAATATACGTACTTTCATACATTCCCATATACCTCAATGCACCACTCATCTTTTTTCCTTCATCAATTCAATGATTAACTTCATCCTTCATATATATATATATATATATATATATATATATATATATATATATATATATATATATTTATATATATATATATATATTTATACAGGAGGGCCCCACTTATACGGCGGGTTAGGTTCCAGGCTACCGCCGTAAAGCGGAAACCGCCGTAAAGTGGAACACCCATTTTTTCCACTTACAAATGCATACAAACACTAGATAACAAGTTTACACTAACATATATTATGTTAGCAATAGAACCAGGCATCAAAAAACAATAAAAAAGTACAATACACACATAGTGCACTCATTACTTACCTAAAAATATTGATAGTCTTAATCTAGGGTGAGACAAGTAGTATTTATTTTAAGAAATCAAGTGTGGTATGTATGGTAGTCATCCAGGCTACCATACCAGGCCACCCTACCCACACATACTATTCTATGATATTTAAGCATCCCAGAGCGATAAAATGTATATACAGTTCACTCATTACTTACCTTAAAATATAGGGTGAGATGAGTAGTATTTATTGTAAAAAATAAAGTGTGGTATGTATGGTAGTCAGCCAGGCTACCATACCAGAGAGAAAGAATGAGTGCATGAGAGAGGACA
Source organism: Cherax quadricarinatus (assembly GCF_038502225.1). Classification (NCBI taxonomy): domain Eukaryota; kingdom Metazoa; phylum Arthropoda; class Malacostraca; order Decapoda; family Parastacidae; genus Cherax; species Cherax quadricarinatus. Next base: position 17,932,869 of record NC_091313.1, read on the forward strand.
GGCGCAGAGTTATGTAAACAAACCAGGCGAAGGTAAGTTTTGTAAACAGTGTACACGTCTGGTTTGTGTACAGGTTACATTGTGTACAGGTTGTCTCTACATTGATACGGTAGAATAAATAAAGAAGAACACTCCCATTCTCATGTAACATCATTTTGAGAAGAAATGATGCTCTGAGTGAAGGCAATGGAAGTAAGTCACTCTGACTTTTTTGGGTTATCCTAGGTTCTCTACACATATGTTGTTATGTATTTATGTTATGTATCGTGTTTATTATATAATTTTGAAAAAAATATCACGGATGGATTAATGAAAATGTGTATATTAACGTAATATGCAACATTTAATGATACACCGAGCTCAGACAGCGTAAATAAACAAACTGAACAGGTTGTGGACGATCACTCTGTCAAGCGAAATAGACGGTATTAATACGTGTCCAGTTTTAGTTCATTCATGTACATTTGTAAGAGTTTGTGAAATTTTTACCTTATAATATTTTTATTATTATTATAATAATTAAATCACGAAACAAATACTCTTACACTGTGTACAAGTTAGTACAGAATTATAGCTATAAAGTGAAGGCATACGAAAGGAATATTTTTCTACAGTTATCCCTAGTAACAGGTGACGGGCTAGAGAAAACATAATTCTTCCGACACTTCTACAAACCATTTGGTAAACATCTCATATATATTTGTATAAATTTTTATACTGTGGGTGCATGTATCATGTTTGTGTGTTACATAATGTGTTTCTTATATAATTTTGAAAAAAATATCATAGATAGATTAAGGGAAATGTCTATATTAACGTAATATGCGACATTAATGCGCCCAAGAGATTATTATTATTATTATTATTATTATTATTATTATTATTATTATTGCATCAAGAGTAGAGAGACTCTTAGTGATTTTAATGTGTACCTACATGCCAGCACAGTGTGTAAGTTTATTTAGGTACAGGTGTACACAAGTTTAATTATCAAGTACAATACATATAAAATATACAATAACTTTAAAACACTTGAAATTTTGGAAAGTTTCCAGACATAATAAGGAGATGTGTTCAGGGAGAATGTAAACAAACTCGGTGGGCCGCTGTGACTGTATTAGAAAGACAGGTGGGGGGAGCCGTATAGCGAGTTTTGGTCATAATTTGAAATGTCCATATTAGCGGAATGCCGTAAAGCGAAACGCCGTAAAGCGGGGCCCTGCTGTATATATATATATATATATATATATATATATATATATATATATATATATATATATATATAAATATATATATATATATATATATATATATATATATATGTATATATATATGTCATGCCGAATAGGCAGAATTTGCGATCTTGGCATAAATAGCAATGCTCATCTTGCCATATAGGACAAGCGAAAATTTGTGTATGCAATCATTTCGCAAAAATCATTCTAAACCTAATGAAAAAAATATATTTGATTGTGTTTGTTTAGTAATAAATTATTGTAAACGTATTTAAAATATATTTAGTTGGGTTAGGCTAAAATAAATTGCTCTTGTTATAATAAGGTTAGGTAAGTTTTCCAAGATTCTTTTGGTGCAAAATTAAAATTTTTTACATTAACGTTAATGAAAAATATATCTTTAAATGTATAAGAGAAAATTTCAGAAAGGACTTAATTTTAAATGAGTTCTTGCTAATTGACCAGTTTTACATATTCGGCACGACATATATATTTATATATATATATATATATATATATATATATATATATACAGTGGACCCCCGCATAACGATTACCTCTGAATGTGACCAATTATGTAAGTGTATTTATGTAAGTGCGTTTGTACGTGTATGTTTGGGGGTCTGAAATGGACTAATCTACTTCACAATATTTCTTATGGGAACAAATTCGGTCAGTACTGGCACCTGAACATACTTACGGAGTGAAAAAATATCGTTAACCGGGGGTCCACTGTATATATATATATATATACAGTGGACCCTCGACTAACGCTATTAATCCGTTCCTGAGAGCTCATCGTTAGTCAAAATAATCGTTAGTCAAGTTAATTTTCCCCATAAGAAATAATGGAAATCAAATTAATCCGTGCAAGACACCCAAAAGTATTGAAAAAAAAAAATTTTAACACATGAAATATTAATTTTAATACACACAAACTGAAGAAGACATGCACAGTTACATGACACTTACCTTTATTGAAGATCTGGTGATGATTGATGGGATGGGAAGAGGGGAGTGTGTTGATGGTCTTAGTGTTTAGAAGGGGAATCCCCTTCCATTAGGACTTGAGGTGGCAAGTCCTTTTTCGGGGTTACTTCCCTTCTTCTTTTAATGCCACTAGGACCAGCTTGAGAGTCACTGGACCTCTGTCGCACAACATATCTGCCCATAGAGGCCTGTACCTCCCGTTCCTTTATGACATTCCTAAAGTGTTTCACAACATTGTCAGTGTCACCATTAAACACTTGTTCAGGTTTCAGTCCTTCACTGTCTAAGTACTCCTTGAATTCCTGCACATATTTTTCAGCTGCTTTTTGGTCCAAACTGGCAGCCTCACCATGCCTTATCACACTATGTATGCCACTACGATTCTTAAATCTCTCAAACTAACCTTTGCTGGCCTTAAATTCACTCACATCACCACTAGTTGCTGGCATTTTTCTAATTAAATCGTCATGCAACTTCCTAGCCTTTTCACATATGATCGCTTGAGAGATGCTATCTCCTGCTATCTGTTTTTCGTTTATCCATACCAATAACAGTCTCTCAACATCTTCTATCACTTGCGATCTCAGTTTCGAAAACATAGTTGCACCTTTGGCAAGAACAGCTTCCTTGATTGCCGTTTTCTTGGCCACAATAGTAGCGATGGTTGATTGGGGTTTTGTGTACAGCCTGGCCAGCTCGGAGACATGCACTCCACTTTCATACTTAGCAATGATCTCTTTCTTCATATCCATAGTAATTCTCACCCTTTTTGCTGTAGGGTTGGCACTAGAAGCTTTCTTGGGGCCCATGGTGACTTATTTTGCAGGTGCAATCACTAAAAAGGCTGTGATAATATGAAATGTTCCGATTGTATGCTTGGAAGTGACTGCGGTGGCTGGCTTGTAAACACTGGCCAGAAGTGGATGCGTCTCAGACGGAACGATTTGTGTTGGTCGAGTTTTTTAGCGCTAATCGAGGCAAAATTTTTGCGTTAAAATGTATCGCTCGTCGGATTTAACGTTAGACGATGCCATCGTTGGTCGAGGGTCCACTGTGTATGTGAACATATATATATATCCACTGTATATATATATATATATATATTTATATATATATATATATATATATATATATATATATATATATATATATATATATATAATACATACATACATACATACATACATACATACATACATACATACATACATACAGTGGACCCCCGGTTTACGATATTTTTTCATTCCAGAAGTATGTTCAGGTGCCAGTACTGACCGAATTTGTTCTCATAAGGAATATTGTTTGTGAATTAGATTAGTCCATTTCAGACCCCCAAACATACACGTACAAATGCACTTACATAAATACACTTACATAATTGGTCGCATTTGGAGGTGATCGTTAAGCGGGGGTCCACTGTGTGTATGTATATATATATATATATATATATATATATATATATATATATATATATATATATATATATATATATATATATATATATATATATATATATATATATATATATATATATATATATACATACATACACATACATACATACATACATACATACATACATACAGTGGAACCTCGGCTTACGAATTTAATCCGTTCCGTGGACTTGTTAGTATCCTGATTTGTTCGCATGCTGCGTCAATTTTCCTCATTTAAATTAACTGAAATGCAATTAATTCGTTCCAGCTGAATTCCTGCTCTCAGGAGGCATGACAAAATAACCCTATTGTCAACTCTACGGCTTATTTATCTGCCACAATTCATCTAATATGACATAAAAAACAATATAAATAACATAGAAATCTGATATACAATCTAGAGGGAATAAAGTATGTCATTATGTGGACAGCGAAGGGAGGAGGACTGTGGTCGCGAGAGTGGTCACGCATTCTCGCTATGAAAACATCAGGGGTGTTATTATAAGAGAAAACAGAGTTTGTGAGGCTGAATTAGTTCTGGTGTACATATGACATTTACATACCTTGGAGAAGAAATGCAGAGCGGCATATCCTATCAGGAGTTCACACTTTTCTTAAGAACTGCTATGTACAGTTTTTATGTTTATCTCATTACACTACGTATCTCCTGTGAGCTGTTTCTCCGTCAACCATATCAACAGCAGCTTTTCCATCTTTTTATTGACAGAGGTCCGCTGCTTATAAATTACTGTAATGCCCTTTGCTGGCACTATAGCCTTTATAGACTCCTTCTGCTTTAGTATTGTACATATAGTAGAGGGGCTACGCTTGTACTCACTCGCCAAGTCCTTAACCCTTGTACCTAGTCTGTGCTTATCAATGATTTCTTGCTTTAATTCCATGCAAATCATCCTCTTTTCCTTCTTGGCACTGTCCTTTGCACTTGTTTTCTTAGGACCCATGATTAGAAGAAAGAAATCTGGTGAATTAACTGCACCGCGAGGGCAGCTCCGTAAGCACATATGCACTGGTGACCATTGTGGTGGTGTTGTCAAACTAGATTATATGCAGTATGTACATAGTATTATTATTATAGTACTATTACATATTATATTATTATATTATATGTAATTATTATTATGTATTATTATCATTATTATTATTAGTATGTACGTATTATTATAATAATAATAATACAATGTACAAAATAGTAATAATAATAATAACAGTAAGGAGAAACTTCAAAAGGCTGCCAGTAGTTGGTGCCACCATCAGCAAAACATTGGTAATCACAGCTAGTACACTTTTCACCTGTCTAGACTTAAGTAGTCTATTAGTATTAGGTTAAGTCTTCCCAAAATGCCTCAGCATGATAGTGGCTTTCTTTGCTCCAATCATATTATGATATGTAAAAACACATTGTAACCTTTGCAAAGAAAAAAATATTTTATTTATTTATTTAAGGAACCCCCTTTGAGGGGTAAGTTTGCATCCTGAAATTTCCTTCGTATCCCGAAGCAAAAAATCAACCGAACGGTGGTTCGTATCCTGAAAAATTAGCATGGTGGAGCTTTCATAAGCCAAGGTTCCACTGTATGTGTATGTGTGTGTGTGTGTGTGTGTGTGTGTGTGTGTGTGTGTGTACTCACCTATTTGTACTCACCTATTTGTGGTTGCAGGGGTCGAGTCATAGCTCCTGGCCCCGCCTCTTCGCTGATTGCTACTAGGTCCTCTCTCTCCCTGCCCCATGAGCTTTATCATACCTCGCCTTAAAACTATGTATGGTTCCCGCCTCCACTACGTCACTTTCTAGGCTATTCCACAGCCTGACTACTCTATGATTGAAGAAATACTTCCTAACATCCCTTTGATTCATCTGAGTCTTCAACTTCCAATTGTGACCTCTTGTGTCTGTGTCCCTTCTCTGGAACATCCCATCTTTGTCCACCTTGTCTATTCCGCGCAGTATTTTATATGTCGTTATCATGTCTCCCCTGACCCTCCTGTCCTCCAGTGTCGTCAGGCCGATTTCCCTCAACCTTTCTTCGTAGGACAATCCCCGTAGCTCTGGGACTAGTCTTGTTGCAAACCTTTGCACTTTCTCTAATTTCTTGACGTGCTTGACTAGGCGTGGATTCCAAACTGGTGCTGCATACTCCAGTATGGGCCTGACGTAAATGGTATACAGAGTCTTGAACGAATCCTTACTGAGGTATCGGAACGCTATCCGTAGGTTTGCCAGGCGCCCATATGCTGCAGCAGTTATCTGATTGATGTGCGCCTCAGGAGATATACTCGGTGTTATACTCACCCCCAGATCTTTTTCCTTGAGTGAAGTTTGCAGTCTTTGGCCATCTAACTATATTGTGTCTGCGGTCTCCTTTGCCCTTCCCCAATCTTCATGACTTTGCATTTGGCAGGGTTAAACTCAAGGAGCCAGTTGCTGGACCATGCTTCCAGCCTGTCCAGGTCTCTTTGTAGTCCTGCCTGATCCTCATCCGATTTGATTCTTCTCATTAACTTCACATCATCTGCAAACAAGGACACTTCTGAGTCTATCCCTTCAGTGGTCAGTGGTCAGTCGTCACGTGAGGTCACAGACCCTGAGCTGCTTTGGGGATTAGCGTGGACGGTTACAAAGCATGGCTTGCTTCTGCAGTGTTTTAAAAATTGAGGTTGGAGAGTTGAAGGAGGAGGTCTTGCTTCTCCAGGAGGAGATTAGGAGGCTGAAGGTCCACCTCAGTGGGTCTGGGAGAGAGTGTGAGGTGGCTGGAATTGGGGGGAAAGAGGCTCCTAGCAGTGAGGTGCAGTCTGTCTCGCTGTGAGGAGGCTGTAGGTGGGGAGGTAGCAACGGCTACCAGCAGTGAGGTGCAGCCCAGCACCTGCTACAAGTGGCAAGTGGTTCACAGTAATGGGAGGCACATCAGAGTAAGGAAAGTTAAGAGTGAAGATCTGAAGGTAGGAAATCGCTTCTCTGTTCTTCAGGATTAATGTACTTCAGTGGCCAGTGAAGGTAAGGGTACTACTGCCCCTGCTAATGGAGGTAAGCGCATTCTTGTGGTTGGTGACTCTCAGGTAAGATATATTGACCGTGCTTTTTGTAATAGGAATAAGAAGATGAGAGATAGAGTGTGCTTCCCTGGAGCTGGTGTTGGGGACATAGTCAACAGGCTGGATAATATCATGTCAGGTAATGGGAACAAGCCCATTATCTGTCTCAGTGCTGGTGGAAATGATATTGGGAAGGGTAGGAGAGAAGAGCTGCTAGATAAGTACAGGTCAGCTATAGATTTCATTAAGTCTAAGGGAGGGATCCCAATCATATGTAGCATCTTGCCTAGATGGGGAGTAGGAAATGAATGGTTGTCTAGGGCAATTGGTGTAAATTGCTGGCTAGACAGATACTGCAAGGAACTTGCAATCCCATTCATTGACAACTGGAACAACTTTTATGGCAAACATGATATGTATGCAAGGGATGGGGTACATCTCTCTGGGGCTGGGGTGGTAGCACTTGCAGACTCGATTGAGAAGGCCATTGGTGAAATGCCTATGATTTTAAACTGATGGAAGATAGAGGTATGGGTGTGTGTGGGAAACAAGCAGGTTGCAACACTAGGGTTGGAAACAGTAAATGTATAAAAGGCATTCAGCATGAAGTTATAAATAAAAACAATAGATCAAGTCAGCAAACAAAGGGGGACAGCAGAGGGCAGCAAGGGACTAGCTCCCTTAAGGTTTACTATACTAATAGCAGGAGTGTAAGAAATAAGATAGATGAGCTAAGATTAATTGCAAGTGCAGGAAACATAGATATTATTGCTATAACAGAGACCTGGCTCAATCTGAAAGATAGAGAGATGCCCTCTGAATGTCACATACAAGGCTATAAATTATTCCACACTGACAGGGTCAACAGGAAAGGTGGTGGAGTAGCAATGTATGTCAGAGACAATTTAAATTGTTGTGTTAGACAAGATATTAAATTAGAAGCGTCAGCCACTGAATCTGTTTGGTTACAGCTTCTCGAGGGCCAAGAAAAACTAATTTTGGGTCTGATTTACAGGGCCCCAAATCTTGGTAGGGAGTGCAGTAAACTTCTATGGGACGAAATTCGTAAGGCATCTACATACGAAAATGTTGCGCTAATGGGAGATTTCAACTATAGACAGATTGACTGGAGCAATTTGACGGGAAATTTAGAGTCAGGTGACTTTCTTGATACGATCCAGGATTGTTTTTTAAAACAGTTTGTGACAGAGCCAACTAGGGGAAATAACTTCCTTGACTTGGTTCTTGCCAGTAGGGAAACACTAATTAATAATCTTGAGGTTAATGATGAGCTTGGGGAAAGTGATCACAAATCACTCAGTTTTAATATATCATGGAATTCCCCTAATAATGGCAATCAAGTCTCTGTCCCTGACTTCCGCTTGGCTGATTTCATAGGACTGAAAAATTACTTAGGTGGGCTGAACTGGAATGACCTGACTAAGGGTCAGGTAGGTGGTGATGGTTGCCGATATGACGCTTTCCAGGGCATAGTTCTAGCTGCTCAGTCAAATTATGTTCCAAATAGGGAAATCAGATCAAACAAAAATGATTCTAAATGAATGAACAATAGATTAAAATATCTAATTGGTCAAAAGAGAGGCATATATAGGCAATTCAAAAGAGGAGAGGGGCAATTAAGAAATCGATATATTCAGTTAAAGAGAGAAATAAAAAAAGGAATTAGAAAAGCAAAAAGAGATTATGAGGTTAAAGTTGCAAGAGATTCGAAGACTAACCCAAAAGGTATTCTTTCAGGTATACAGAAGTAAGATCAGGGACAAGATAGGCCCACTCAAAAGTTCCTCGGGTCAGCTCACTGACAGTGATAAGGAAATGTGTAGAAGTTTTAACACATACTTCCTCTCAGTTTTTACACAGGAGGATACCAGCGATATTCCAGAAATGATAAATTATGTGGAATAGGACGATAATAAACTGTGCACGATTAGGGTCACAAGTGACATGGTCCTTAGGCAAATAGATAAATTAAAACCTAACAAATCCCCAGGCCCTGATGAACTGTATGCAAGGGTTCTAAAGGAATGTAAAGAGGAGCTTAGCAAACCTTTGGCTAATCTTTTCAACATATCACTACAAACTGGCATTGTGCCAGATAAGTGGAAAATGGCAAATGTGATACCTATTTTCAAAGCAGGTGACAGTTCCTTAGCTTCGAACTATAGACCAATAAGCCTAACCTCCACAGTGGGAAAATTTATGGAATCAATAATTGCCGAGGCAGTTCGTAGCCACCTTGAAAAGCATAAATTAATCAACGAATCTCAGCATGGTTTTACAAAGGGGCATCCCTGCCTTACGAATTTATTAACCTTTTTCACTAAGGTATTTGAGGAGGTAGATCATGGTAATGAATATGATATTGTGTATATGGACTTCAGTAAGGCTTTTGACAGGGTCCCACATCAGAGACTATTGAGGAAAATTAAGGCACATGGAATAGGAGAAATTTTTTCCTGGATAGAGGCATGGTTGACAAATAGGCAGCAGAGAGTTTGCATAAACGGGGAGAAATCAGAGTGGGGAAGCGTCACGAGCGGTGTTCCACAGGGGTCAGTGTTGGGCCCCCTGCTGTTCACAATATACATAAACGACATAGATGAGGGCATAAAGAGCGACATCAGCAAGTTTGCCGATGACACCAAAATAGGCCGTCGAATTCATTCTGAAGAGGACATTAGAGCACTCCAGGAAGATTTGAGTAGACTGATGCAGTGGTCGGAGAGGTGGCAGATGCAGTTTAATATAGACAAATGCAAAGTTCTAAATGTTGGACAGGACAATAACCATGCCACATATAAACTAAATAATGTAGATCTTAATATTACGGATTGCGAAAAAGATTTAGGAGTTCTGGTTAGCAGTAATCTGAAACCAAGACAACAGTGCATAAGTGTTCCCAATAAAGCTAATAGAATCCTTGGCTTCATATCAAGAAGCATAAATAATAGGAGTCCTCAGGTTGTTCTTCAACTCTATACATCCTTGGTTAGGCCTCATTTAGATTATGCTGCACAGTTTTGGTCACCGTTTTACAGAATGGATATAAATGCTCTGGAAAATGTACAAAGGAGGATGATAAAGTTGATCCCATGTATCAGAAACCTTCCCTATGAGGATAGACTAAGGGCCCTGAATCTGCACTCTCTAGAAAGACGTAGAATTAGGGGGGATATGATTGAGGTGTATAAATGGAAGACAGGAATAAATAAAGGGGATGTAAATAGTGTGCTGAAAATATCTAGCCTAGACAGGACTCGCAGCAATGGTTTTAAGTTAGAAAAATTCAGATTCAGGAAGGATATAGGAAAGTACTGGTTTGGTAATAGAGTTGTGGATGAGTGGAACAAACTCCCAAATACAGTCATAGAGGCCAGAACGTTGTGTAGCTTTAAAAATAGGTTGGATAAATACATGAGTGGGTGTGGGTGGGTGTGAGTTGGACCTGATTAGCTTGTGCTACCAGGACGGTTGCCGTGTTCCTCCCTTAAGTCAAGGTGACCTGACCTGACTAGGTTGGGTGCATTGGCTTAAGCCGGTAGGAGACTTGGACCTGCCTCGCATGGGCCAGTAGGCCTGCTGCAGTGTTCCTTCGTTCTTATGTTCTTATGTTGTGTCGTTCACATATACCAAGAACAACACAGGTCCTAGGACTGACCCCTGTGGAACCCCGCTTGTCACAAGCTCCCTCACTGACACCTCGTCACATACCATGACTCATTGTTGCCTCCCTGTCAGGTATTCTCTGATCCATTGCAGTGCCTTTCCTGTTATGTGTGCCTGATCTTCTAGCTTTTGCAGTAACCTCTTGTGAGGAACTGTGCCGAAGGCCTTCTTGCAGTCCAAAAAAATGCAGTCGATCCACCCCTCTCTCTCTTGTCTTACTTCTGTCACCTTGTCATAAAACTCTAGTAGGTTTGTGACACAGGATTTTCCTTCCCTGAAACCGTGCTAGTTGTCAATTATACACTTGTTTCTTTCCAGGTGTTCCACCACTCTCCAGGCTGTATAGTCCTTGTGGCTTAGCGCTTCTTTTTGATTATAATAATAATAATCCACCACTCTCCTCCTGATGATCTTCTCCATGACCTTACATACTATACATGTTAGTGATACAGGTCTGTAGTTTAGTGCCTCATGTCTGTCTCCCTTTTTAAAAATGGACTACATTTGCCATCTTCCATACCTCAGGGAGTTGCCCAGTTTCAAATGATGTGTTGAAGATCTTTGTTAATGGCACACACAATATCTCTGCTCCCTCTTTAAGGACCCACGGAGAGATGTTGTCGGGTCCCACCACCTTTGAGGTGTCAAGTTCGCATAGCAGCTTCTTCACTTCCTCCTTGGTTATATGTACCTCATCCAGCACTTGCTGGTGTACCCCCCTGTTCTGATTTCCTGGAGTCCTACTGGTTTCCACTGTGAATACTTCTTTAAATCTCGTGTTGAGCTCCTGACATATCTCTCGGTCGTTTCTTGTGAATTCCCCATCACCCTTCCTCAGTCTGATTACCTGGTCCTTGACTGTTGTTTTCCTCCTGATGTGGCTTTACAACAACTTTGGGTCAGTCTTGACTTTCGATGCTATGTCATTTTCATATTGTCGCTGAGCCTCCCTTCTTATCTGTGCATATTCGTTTCTGGCTCTTCGGCTAATCTCTTTATTTTCCTGAGTTCTCTGTCTTCTGTACTTTTTCCATTCTCTAGTACACCTAGTTTTTGCCTCCCTACACCTTTGGGTGAACCAAGGACTCGTTCTGTTCTTCCCATTATTTCTGTTTCCCTTGGGAACAAACCTCTCCTCTGCCTCCTTGCATTTTGTTGCCACATAGTCCATCATTTCTTGTACTGGTTTTCCTGTCAGTTCCCTCTCCCACTGAATGTTTTGAAGGAAGTTCCTCATGCCTGAGTAGTTCCCCCTTTTGTAGTTTGGTTTTTCCCACCCTATTCCTGCTACTCTCTCCACTTGGAGCTCAACTATGTAGTCGAAGCACAGAACCACATGATCACTAGCTCCCAGGGGCTTTTCATACAAGATATCCTTGATGTCCAAACTACTCAAGGTGAATACAAGGTCCAGTCTTGCTGGTTCATCTTCTCCTCTCTCTCTGGTAGTGTCTCTAACATGTTGATGCATGAGGTTTTCCAGTACCACATCCACCATCTTGGCTCTCCATGTTTTGGGACCCCCATGGGGCTCCAGGTTTTCCCAGTCAATCTCCTTGTGATTGAAATCACCCATAACTAGTAACTTTGCTCCCCCCATGTGTGCTCTCCTGGCCACCTCGGCTAGTGTGTCGACCATTGCTCTGTTGCTCTCATTGTATTCTTCTCTTGGCCTCCTGCAGTTCTGTGGTGGGTTGTACATTACTGCAATTATCACCTTATGTCCCTCAGACTGGATTGTTTCTACTAAGTAGTCCCTTTCACCCGTGCCATCCATTCCTTCCATTTTCTCAAAACCCCACTGGTTTTTAATGAGCAGTGCAACTCCTCCTCCCCCTCTCCTCCCTCTGTCTTTCCTGAGGATTTGATATCCGGGTGGAAAGATTGAATCTGTTATTATTCTTGTGAGTTTTGTTTCTGTGAGTGCTATTATGTCTGGGGATGTCTCCTTGATTCTTTCGTGCCACTCCTCATACTTATTTGTTATTCCATCTGCATTTGTATATCACACCTTCAACTTCTTTTCTAAGACTGTGGTCTGGGAGGTGTATTGGGGTTGGGGAGGTGGGAGACCTGATAAGGAACTATGGGTGGTTGCTGTGGGGTGGAGTTTGTAATGTAGTGGGTGGGGGCATTGGATGTGGCATGGGTGTTTTGGTTTAGAGTGTTTGGCTGCACTGGGGTTGACCTGGTTGGGAGGCTTCTATAGGAAGCTGTGAGGGAGGTTGTATTTGATCTTCTTCCTGTGTCTGGGATCTCCTGTCTGTCTTCTCCATCCCCTCTCTTTCCTCCTTTCGCCTTTGTACCATCTCTCTCAGTTTCTGTCTTTCTTCTTGTGTTCTGTCGCAGTCGATTATTATTATAATCAAGGGGAAGCGCTAAACCCGGAGGATTATACATCACCTGGGGGGGGGATGTGGAAGGCATTCAGGCTTTATTCAGGGAACTGGACACGGTTGAGATACACCTTCCTGTATGCCGGCATGTCCCTTAATTGTGCTTTCTCCTGCAGGATCCTGTTCTGAGTCGATTCTGCCTTGAAGGTCACTTTCACTGGCCGGGTTCTTTTTTTTACAAACCCCCCTATTCTCCGAAAATTTTCCAGCTGGGTCATGTCGTCTTCTCCTATTACTTTTATGATGCTTTCAATTGCTTTTTTTTTCCCTTTTTTCTTGCTTCATATGTTTACCCTTCAACTTCCTGGAGCCCATACACAAAGACTGACCTCACCCTTTCATTCTCCCACTGCATATCCCTGTGTATCCCCTCATTCAATTTGATTTCCTCCATTGCAGCTTTCCTTTCTTCAGTTTCACTAGCTAATGTACTTGGGCTCAGTGGCCTGTCATTTTTCCTTTTCGGCTTTCCCTGGGCTCTGCTGTGGTCTGTTAGGGTCTCCACATAAAGCTTAGCTCTTTCATTTACTACATTCTCCACTGATAGAGCTTCTACATGCAGTTTTGCTCCTTCTTTCCCTACAGTCCCCTTATTTGTGACTGAGGCAGCAGTCTCTGTTGTCAATCCCAAAATGTTCTTTAGTTCTTTAGGCTGTTTCAGATTTTTCAGTTCCTCTTCTAAACTCTGTATCCTGGCCTCTGCTGCTTTGACTTGTACCTCCCACTTTCTGCTTTCCATTACTATCCTCTCTTCCATTCTCATGCTAAGTTGTTCTAGTTTCCTTTCCCATTCATGTTCCCTTTTTATGAGCTCTGCTGCCCAATCTTCCTTTGCAGCTTCCTCCTCCTGTCCCATGGTTTTTCTTGTTGCTCTCTGGCAACCCATTTTTGTTTTATCCTGATTGCCCCAGAGTGGGAAACCTATGTAATTCTGTGTGTTAGGTTAGTAATGTGTATGTCAGAGTGTGGGGGGGGAGGTAGAGGAGGAACTGTGGCTATGTGGGAGAGGGAGTGGGGAGGGGGAATGGGAAGGAGGGAGAAGCAAGTGGGTGAGTGGGAGGAGGAGAGGGGAAGGAGGGAGAGGTGGGGAGAGGGAGCAGGAAAGAGGGAGGGGAGGGATCAGGGGAAGGAGTGAGATGTCGGTGGGGAGGGAGGGAGTGTATGTGTGAGTGTGTGTTGTGTGTGTGTTGTGTGTGTGTATTGTGTGTGTGTGGGGGGTGTGGGGGTGTGTTGTGTGTGTGCTGTGTGTGTGTGTGTTGTGTGTGTGCTGTGTGTGTGTGTTGTGCATGTGTTTGTGTGTGTGTGTGTGTGTGTGTGTGTGTGTGTGCATGTGTGTGTGTGTGTATGTGTGTGTGTGTGTGTGTGTGTGTGTGTGTGTGTATAATTATGTGTGGAATTATGTGTGGGTTTAGTATGTTTCTGAAAAGTAGGTGACTTGTGCTTGGAGTGTAATGTGGATTCTCAGTGGTCGCTTGTGACCAGAACCTCTTGTGACCTGACCCCCACCCTCCTGGGACTTGGCCCGCACCTTCTTACAATGTTGCCTATGCTTGACCTGCCACCTAGCTTATAGTAAGTTACTCGCCTTGTTCAATGGATTACCAATTGCTATTCCTTATTGAATACTTGAGTGCCTATTCTTTATCGTGTTATGAGAGACCATTTGCAATCAGCTTGGTGGTTAATTGGAACCTGGAACTCCACACCCATACAACCACTCAATAGGTGATTACAGTACTTGCAATGCAGCTGTAGCAGCCTGTAGATTGTCCAGCTCGATGTGACGTCCTGGTGTAGATCCACCTCAATTTCTTCTCGTTAATAATGTACCCTATTCACTGTATTTATCTCACTGGTCACACGATTGTTTCACTTTATTATCTTTCTTGGGTGACATGTGACGTCGCCTGAGCACACACACTAGCCTGCCAGCCCTGACTGTGCACCACGTTTGACTTTCTATATCACTCACGAAAATGCGGCTCTCCCTACACTTATGTGGCTCAGGCAGATTATAAAACCTTCAAGGAATTGTTCACTATCCTAGCACACTTAGCTACCCTTCAGATCACTTGGGTAGCCCTCGAAAACACTTATATTCGCGGAGTGCGGAAGGCGTGACCGGCGCACGCACTGACTAGACAGTGTGTGTGTGTGTGTGTGTGTGTATATATATACAGAGAGAGAGAGAGAGAGAGAGAGAGAGATATGGGGCAATTCTGAGGTCTGTGGTATTGAGGAGATTCTAGTGTCTGTAGTGTGGAGGAGATTCTAGTGTCTGTAGTGTGGAGGAGATTCTAGTGTCTGTGGTGTGGAGCAGTGGTGTCGTAAGGGGGTGGGTGGGATGCCCCGGGTGACACCATAGAGCCTCTGAAGGTGACACTAATGCCCAAAACAGTGCTGTACCAACATACGAGAAAAATCCTTCATTGCTATATAGCCTATTATATGATTACAGAGTACCAATAGACCTATATAGGGAAAATCACTGATTTTGATGATGCGATAGATGATTTTACAGGACTGAAGGCAAGGAAATGTAAGATCAGATTCACTAAGATGTTACCTGTACTCAAGGTCAAATTGGAACTAATGTTTCTCTGATTTTGCAATGTTTTTCTTTATTTTTCAAGTTTTTTTTTTTTTTTGCCATTGTTGAAGATGAATAAATGTAGGATCTGTTGCCTGTACTCAAAGTGGTATTTGAGTTTATGTTTCCTAAGTATTACTACAATTTATTTATTTTATCATTAAAAAAGTTGAAAAGTATTCTCCTCTTCAGTTTATGGCCCTTAAACGTTATTACTAAACAGTCATTGGGCATGCAGTACTGATGTAACTGGAGTTTACTCCTCCCATTGCCCCGCCCTTGCATTTCATGGGGGTGACACCAAAGATTCCGCCCCATATGACACCAAAGATTCTGCCCTGGGTGACACCAACCCTAGTGATGCCTCTGGTGTGGAGGAGATTATAGTGTCTGTAATGTGGAGGAGATTCTAGTGTCTGTAGTATGCAGGAGATTCTAGTGTCTGCAGTGTGGAGGAGATTCTAGTCTGTAGTGTGGAAGATGCTGGTGTCTGTAGAGTGGACCTCTTCAAGGGGGGCTCCTTGGCGTGGTGAAGAGGCTCTTGGTCTGAGGAATTAGACCTATCGGTCTTCTTCCTCAGACCGAACCTAATTACCCCCCAATCTCCCCTCCCCTATCCCATCCTCCCCATCCTCCCCTTTTTCCTTTCCTCCTCCTCCTCCCCACTCCTCCCTTTTGCCCTTCCTCTTTTTGTCCTTTGGGATTTCTCCCACAGGCGCGCTAGTTCCTAGGTAGGAGAAAGGACACCGGGGTCCATCCCATTCCGTTGAGGTTTCTTGGCGGTGGCGTAGTTTGCCGTGGAATCTGGATTGCCTAGGGATGTCCCGATCCCTCTCCGGTATCCCGGAGTAGCTTTGGGTGTCTTTTGGGCGACGGGTGTAGCTCTGGAAGCCACCTTTCGGATTCCGGGGGTGGTGGCTGAAGGAGGTATGCTTTGTGGCGGATATCCGGCCGCCCTCTCTTTTGTCCACCGAGGTAGCTCGGCAGATGTGAGGTTGCTATCCCAGATTGCTGGTTTACTGGCATGAAGGGTAGGGTATGGCACGGGTTCCATGCTGCATCTGCGCTACTAGCGGTGTCGAGTCCTCTTGGGCGCGGAGGGAGATTTCTGGCCCTTTCATCCCTCCTAGGAACTATCCCTCCCCGGTCCCCCCTTTTTTTTTCTTTTTTTTATTTTTATTTTCTTTTCTTCTTTCTTTTTTTTTCTTAAAAACAAAAAGAAGGAAGTAACCTAACCATGGCAGCCCTAGTCCATGAACCTGGTACCCCCGGGCCCCTTCTTGATACCGCACCCCGTTCTGACCCCGCCTCGTCTTTGGACCACTCTTCAGACATTCCTCATGCCTCTGTACCTATTGCCGGTGCTGTTTCCTCACCCGCTTCAGGTACTGAGGCCTCGACTGACTCCTTCGATTTATCAGACCTTCGCTCTCCTCTGACTATGCTTCCGGCCTCTCCCTCTACGGTGCGGCAATTTTCAAATCGCCGACCCGTTCCACGTCGGACCAACTCTGGTCCCACGCCTAAACGTCAACGACAATTACCTGCTGATGATACTTCTCCACCTTCACCTTCTCGTTCTTCTCAGAAACGATCGACACGTCCTTCACTACCTTTCCACGCTCAGTTTCAGACTGAACAGTGGACTAAATTCTTCACTTTACGACCAACTTCCTCTACTGCCTATCTTTCTGACCATAGTATTGGCAAGGCACTCCTACGCCATGTTGGTAAAGATATTTCTTTTCATGCTCTTAAGAGCGGTACGCGCATCATTACCGTACAGAATGCTACCCAGGCTCGTGAGCTCTCTCGTCTTACCCATATAGATACTGTTCCTGTCACCCTTGAAAAACATCATTCCCTCAATTCTTGTAGTGGTACCGTTATTCTGCCCCATACCATAGTTCAACAAAATTTCCAGACATGTGGCACCGACATTCTAGAACAGCTGGAACTCCAAGATCTCCCAATCCTCAAGGTAGACACTTACGTTCTTCCTGCCCGTGGGCGGAGACGATACCCTAGCAATGTGGCTCGTTTAACTTTTGACAGCCGAGAACTCCCATCCTCCGTTTATATAGCAGGACATCGGTTACAAGTTCGAAAGGTGATCCCTACACCACAACAGTGTAGAAATTGCTGGCGATTTGGCCATCCAGCGAAATATTGCAGATCTATCGCCGAATGCCCAGTCTGTGGTGCCGATGACCATTCTAATACGTCTTGCAATCGATCTCCCTCTTGCCTTAACTGTCATGAGGCTCACCCTTCGTACTCTCGCCGTTGTCAGGTCTATTTAAACGAGCGGGAAATCCGTTACCTCAAAGAGACAGAAGGTCTCCCTTATGCCATGGCAGTTTCTCATCTCCGCCTCCAAGGGAGACTCCCACGTGTTTCTTATTCCCGTGTTTCAAAACGTCCCCCCACTTCTGGTATCCCATCTTCTACACCCACCTCTGTGGTTACCTCTCCCATAATCACTCCTGTATCTAATCCTTTTGCTGTCCTCGGCTCAGACGTCCCTACTTCAACGCCTCAGTCTAATCTCGCTTCTTCGAGTTCTCTCTTACAAGCCTCAGTATCGACGAGACCTCGTACGACACCTCTTCCCAATCGTCCCTCTACTTCTCAAAAGTCAAAAAAAGGTCCGGTAACACCTCCTACCCATCTTCCACCTCCTCATTTTACCCTCCCTGTCTCTGTCCCTAGTTCTTCCCCTCTCACTGGCTCAGTTACAAGTGCAGAGGTTCACCCTCCTCCTCGTAATGTACCTTCCTCCCCTGTTCCCTCCCAAGTTTCTTCCTCTTCTGCCACCTCCCAGGTTCCTGTCTCTTCTGTCCCCTGCCACGCTTCTCCAGTTCCCTCCACCCTTTCGCCCCCCCCTACCTTGGTACAGTCCAATACAGTTCCAATCTTTACTCATCCTCCCCCTACCATTCCCAATATTGTCTCCCATACGACATCTCTGAATTCCGAAACACTTGAAGCAATCTCTGAATATATTGCAGAGACCAAACCATCAATGGACACTGATCCACCTTCCGCTCTTCCTCTCTCCTCTGCTCCATCTGCGCAACTCCTTTCTTCACAGCGCACCGTTCCTTCGCTGCTTGAACATTTTCCACTGCCTCCGCATGTGGACTTTTCTAACCCTTCTAGTCCGTAGGAACCCTTACCTGCGGATTTCAAGTATCTTTATCATTGCCAATCATGGCCTTTTTACAGTGGAATATACGCGGCCTCAGGGGTAATCGGGGTGAGCTTCAGATGTTACTCTCCCAGTTTGCCCCTGTTGGTGTTTGCTTACAGGAACCAAAATTACACTCTGCTGTTATTTCTCACATCTCAGGCTATAATTTATTGTATTCTTCAGATCCTTTTCCTGATGGGACCTTTAATGAAAGTGCCCTTCTTCTCCGCACTGATATTCCGTACCATCAGCTATTTGTTCATACTTCGCTGCATTACACAGCAGCCCGTATCCACTTACATAGGTGGTATACGCTCTGTTCTTTATATCTCTCTCCTTCTCGGGCATTATCTATTCCGGATTTTGCCTTCCTTGTTTCGTCATTACCGCCACCGATTCTGTTACTTGGTGATTTTAATGCCCACCATTTCCTCTGGGGAGGGTCTCACTGTGATTCCCGTGGAATTCAGTTAGAGGCTTTTCTTGCCACCCACCCCCTCCATGTTTTAAATACAGGTACTCACACCCATTTTGATCCTCGGACTCATACTCTCTCTTGCATCGATCTCTCAGTTTGCTCTTCCTCCGCCGCATTAGACTTTACTTGGTCTGTTCTCCCGGACTTACATGACAGTGATCATTTCCCAATCATTCTTACTTCCCCTTCATATTCGCCACCTCTTCGCACCCCACGCTGGCAATTTAATCGGGCAAATTGGAACCTTTACTCACACCTGACTGTTTTTAAAGAGGTTCCTTCTTCGTCCTCCATCGATGAGCTTTTACACCTCTTCTCGTCCTCCGTTTTCACCGCAGCTTCTCATTCTATACCCCAAACTTCGGGCAGGCATTCTCAGAAATGCGTGCCTTGGTGGTCTCCTGCTTGTGCTCGTGCAGTACGTTTGAAACGCGCTGCATGGGGCAGGTACCGGTACAATAGAACCACAGAGCGACTCCTTGATTTTAAACAGAAGCGTGCGATCGCTCGCCGTGTCATCCGTGACGCTAAACGCACTTGCTGGCGAGATTATGTCTCCACCATCACCTCTGCTTCCTCTATGAGTGCAGTCTGGAAAAAAGTACGAAAACTGAGTGGTAAATATTCTCCTGACCCGGCTCCTGTTCTGCGGGTTGCCGGTGTTGATATAGCAAACCCACTAGATGTTGCCAATGAAATTGGCAATCATCTGGTCCGTATTTCTCAGGGACTCCATCTATGCCCCTCATTTCTTTCCTCAAAGTCTGCCAGAGAGTTAGCACCCTTGGACTTTTCTTCTCTCAGAGAAGAACAGTATAATGTGCCTTTTACACTTCAAGAACTGGAGGCAACACTCTCAGCTTGTCGATCATCGGCAGCTGGGCCCGACGACATTCATATTCGTATGCTACAACATTTACATCAGTCAGCCCTTGCAGTCCTATTACACCTTTACAATCTTATTTGGTCACAAGGAGTTCTTCCACAGCTGTGGAAATCCGCCATTGTTCTCCCTTTCCGCAAACCAGGCACTACGGGACATGAAACCTCCCACTATCGTCCCATTGCTCTTACCAGTGCAGTTTGCAAAGTAATGGAACGTCTAGTAAATAGACGTTTAGTGTGGTATTTAGAGACACACAACAGTCTCTCCACTCGTCAATATGGCTTTCGTAAGGGACGTTCTACCATAGACCCCTTACTGCGCTTGGATACGTATGTTCGTAATGCCTTTGCGAATAACCACTCAGTTATTGCCATATTTTTTGACCTTGAGAAGGCATATGACACAACTTGGAGGTATAATATTTTAGCCCAAGCCCACTCCTTAGGCCTTCGAGGCAATCTACCATCCTTCCTTAAGAACTTTTTAACTGACAGGCATTTCCGTGTTCGGGTTAATAATGTGCTCTCCCCGGACTTTGTCCAAGCTGAAGGTGTCCCCCAGGGATGTGTTCTGAGCACAACACTTTTTCTCCTTGCTATTAATGATTTGGCCTCTAGTCTTCCATCAAATATTTGGTCATCACTCTATGTTGATGACTTTGCTATTGCCTGTGCAGGCGCTGACTGTCACCTCCTTACAGTTTCTCTCCAGCATGCAGTCGACCGTGTTTCCAATTGGGCCACCACACATGGGTTTAAATTTTCCAGCACTAAAACCCACCAAATCACTTTCACTAGACGCTCTGTCATCTCTGATCATCCTTTGTACCTCTATGGCTCACGTATCCCTGAACGTGATACAGTCAAGTTTCTGGGCCTCCTCTTTGATCGTAGGTTATCCTGGAAACCTCACATTACCTCTCTGAAGGCAACTTGTCACAGCCGGCTGAACCTTCTTAAAACCCTTGCTCATCTTTCGTGGGGAGCTGATCGTCGAACCCTCCTTCACCTACATTCCACCCTTATTTTATCGAAACTTGATTATGGTGACCAGATCTATTCAGCGGCATCTCCTGCTACTCTCTCTAGCCTTAACCCCATTCATCACCAAGGATTACGTTTATGCCTTGGTGCTTTTCGCTCTTCCCCTGTCGAAAGCCTCTATGCAGAAGCGAACGTTCCATCCTTATCCGATCGCCGTGATGCCCATTGCCTGCGCTACTATGTACGCTCTCATGATCTCCGCAATCCTTCCATTTATAGAATGGTCACTGATATTAGTAGACATTCTTTATTTGTTCGCCGCCCCTGCTTACTCCGTCCCTTCTCTCTTCGCCTTCATTCGCTCTTGTCTTCTCTTCAACTACCACCTTTCTATGTACATGTAGCATCTCACTTTTCCCTACCCCCCTGGGAGGTCCCAGCTGTTCGAGTCTGTTCTTTCTCCCTCCCTTGCTCGAAAGCCCAACTGTCTACGGTCGCTTCCCGCTCTCTTTTTCTTGACCACTTTCACTCTCATTCTCATGCCATTGCTGTGTACACAGATGGCTCTAAGTCTTCTGACGGCGTAGGATTCGCAGCAGTGTTTCCGGACAGCGTCGTACAAGGGCATTTACTATCTTCAGCTAGTATTTTTACTGCTGAATTATATGCCATCCTTACAGCACTTATCCGTATTGCATCTATGCCTGTGTCATCATTTGTGGTTGTCTCAGACTCCCTTAGTGCTTTACAGGCTATACAAAAATTTGATACACCTCACCCCTTAGTCCTCCGTATCCAACTTTGGCTACGCCGCATCTTTACTAAGCATAAAGATATTGTTTTTTGTTGGGTCCCTGGTCATGTTGACGTACAGGGCAATGAACAGGCAGACACTGCTGCGCGGTCAGCAGTACATGACCTACCAGTTTCTTACAGAGGTATTCCATGTACGGACTATTTTGCTGTAATATCTTCCCACCTTCACACCCGTTGGCAACAACGTTGGTCTACTATGCTCGGCAACAAACTTCAGTCTATTAAACAGAGTATAGGTTACTGGCCGTCTTCTTATCACCAGTGTCGAGGCTGGGAGACTACTCTCTCCCGTCTTCGCATTGGCCATACTCGTCTTACTCATGGATATCTCATGGAGAGGCGTCTTGCTCCTCTCTGTGAGAATTGCCAAGCTCCATTATCAGTCAGCCACATTCTGTTGGACTGCCCACTTTATCAACGAGCACGCAGAATTTACCTCTGTCGTCGTCTTCGCCCCGCTGCTCTCTCTTTACCTTCCCTTCTCGCTGATGGACCCACCTTTCATCCGGACTCTCTTATTGACTTTTTGACAACGACTGACTTACTTCACAAATTCTGATACTTTCAGCCCTTTCTACTTGTATCTCTTGCTACCCTCTACCCCCGTACTATCCCCTGCCCCGCTGTTTTCTGTAACCTGCTGATCATCCCCCCTCCCTCCTGCCATCCAATTCCCTTGCTTCCTTCCCTACCCTGCAGCGCTGTATAGCCCTTGTGGCTTAGCGCTTCTTTTTGATTATAATAATAATAATGTAGAGTGGAGGATGCTGGTGTCTAGTGTGGAGGATGCTGGTGTCTGTAGAGTGGAGGATGCTAGTGTCTGTAGAGTAGAAGAAGGCAAGGTCTCTGGCATCTCTGTCACAGGGAAATAAAAGGTTCTGGCACATATGGTATTTTTTGGGTCATGCAAGTGTGTGACAGGCAAGATCCTGAGAGCATGTTCTGGTGGATGAGGTATGAGGGAGGAGACACATGGGACAACATCCATGTAGCTACTGACAACCTCTATTTAAAAAGGCCCATTTTCACTTGTCAAGATGGTTATTAAGGAACGTCTTGCCATGAGTGGTTTCTGCATAATCCACTCATGGCGAAACTTTCCGTTAACAAATGTCCTGATTGGTACATGTGTATTATCTCCGTCTGGTTATTTTCTTTTGATTACCTTGCTTTAATTTCATACAAGTGTATATTTAATTTCATATTACATACATATATATTTAATTTCATATTAATGTATATTTAATTTCATACTAATGTATATTTAATTGCATACTAATATATATTTATTTCATAATAATGCGTACAGTACTTAGTTTCATACTGATACTGTATATAAATAACTCTCCATGGGGAAGTGGAAAAGAATCCTTCCTCAGTTAGCCATGAGTTTCATAAGAGGTGACTAAAATGCCAGGAGCAAGGAGCAAGGAGCTAGTAACCACTTCTCCTGTATACATTACTAATTTTAAAGAGAAACTTTCATTTTTATTTTTAAGTTACCCTGCCTGAGTGGGATATGGCCGGTTTGTTGAAAAAAAAAAGTAAGTGAAGATTATGAGGACTGCACCCCTCAAGGAAGGTTCCTTGATGCTGGTGAGGGGCTCTTGATCTAGGGAACTGGATCTGTGCTCCAGTTCCCTGAGTTAAACCTGAATACCTTCCATCCCTCCCCCAAGCACTGTATAATCCTATGGGTTTAGTGTTTCCCCCTTGATTATAATAATAATATGAGGACTGCAAAGGTTTATTTTCTAGATCTGATTCAAAATTATTACGGTCATGCAAAGCACTAAACCCATAAGGATCATTCAGTGCTGGTACATGGAAAGTTTGCCAATGTTATTATTATAGATTTTGTTTTAATCAAGGGTCATTACTAAACCCATAGGAGGGGGAAGGGTACATACAGCATCTGGGAAACTGGAGTCATTTAGGTTTGACCCAAAGAAGAGGAACAGCTCAGTTCCCTGGATCAAGTCTCTCTCACTGGCCACCAGGCACCTCCCTCAAGGGAAATTATAGACACAAAAGGAGCAATAAACACACATGGGTCATACAGCACTATACCATTTTCTGAGAAAGTATATTCTTAACATACACTAATTATAATATATATTCATATTATTTATCCATCACTTTTATTATAATTATTATTTTTATTATTAATTCATAATAAGCTGCTAAATTAAAATGGGTCTTTCAAGGCCATCAAGGCCTAACTAAAGGCTGTTCAGTCTTAGATGAGCTGTAAAACAGCAGTATAGGTGGTAGTATTTTATTGAACCTCCATGCATCATTGCATGGTACTACATGTTGAAGCTCCATGCATCACTGCATAGTACTACATGTTGAAGCCCCATGCATCACTGCATAGTACTACATGTTGAAGCTCCATGCATCATTGCATGGTACTACATGTTGAAGCTCCATGCATCACTGCATGGTACTACATGTTGAAGCTCCATGCATCACTGCATGGTACTACATGTTGAAGCTCCATGCATCATTGCATGGTACTACATGTTGAAGCTCCATGCATCACTGCATGGTACTACATGTTGAAGCTCCATGCATCACTGCATGGTACTACATGTTGAAGCTCCATGCATCATTGTATGGTACTACATGTTGAAGCTCCATGCATCAGTGCATGGTACTACATGTTGAAGCTCCATGCATCATTGTATGGTACTACATGTTGAAGCTCCATGCATCAGTGCATGGTACTGCATGTTGAAGCTCCATGCATCATTGCATGGTACTACACAATGCTAAACCCTCTTGTCAAATTTTTAGATAATAACTACTAAATAAAAACTTCCTTGTCAGAAGCACAATTTTAGGCAGTTTCAAATACGTGAAGTTCTTAAAATTCTCGGTTAATTTGATGGACCATTTACAAGATAAATGGCACTGTGAATCAGCCATAATGTTAGTAATCTCTCAATAATGCATATTGAGCTACAGTATTGCAATCATAAATCACATTACACAGTATTTACAAGGAATACATACAGGTATATAATTCTCTATGTACATAGATACACTATTCTTTACAACTTAATCTTTAAGCTTAAAAAATGGCTCTATAACAGGAAAAGTATTAGAATTGCTTACAAGTATAATACAGAAAATATAGTGGTTCACAGAAGTTAATTTTAAGAATAGCTGTGTAAATTTCTACATTAAATGCAGCAGCCAAAAATGACACAAAAGTCGTAAAATTCTGTGCCATGTGAATAAAAATGCCATTTCTGGAATTACAGTATAAAATTACATATTCCAAGCTTAATAAGAACTAAGTACAGTATATGGCTTTATAAACATTAGAACTGTATACAGTATAACTAGGCTACTCTAGCAAGTTCAATTTGCTATTTGTTTTGCGTAGGTTAGTACGCCAAGGCATGCGCGGCTCTTCACTGGTGTCTTGTCTAGTGTCTTCAGGTTTTTTCACTGTCGTATTTGATGAATTAACTGGTTCAGAAGAGCCTTTCAATGGGTTGCTGGTGCTGTTGGAGGAATTCCTGGGAGTGTTTGTTGGTTGTGCATTTTCCTTCTCAGAGTCCTTCTTTGGTGCCTTATTCACATCTTGAGAAGAATTTACAACCTTGATTTTCTTGACTTCCTCAACTTTTGGTATGTATAAGGATCCACTGAAAATTGAAAAAAATATTAAAATATGAAGTATGTTTGTTTATCATCTTTTTTTATTTTTTTACTTAACAAATTTTGCACTAATATTGCCCTGCATATTTTTTCTTTTATTTATGGTAGATACTCAGTAAATCAGGTACAATATTGTATTCAATGTAAGTAGATGTCAAGGTAAAGGTCTGTCTGTCAGAAGTCTTTTGTCAGGTTTCAGTGAATTATGTCAGATCATATATTAACAGAATTTTGCATTTGAATTGCTTATAGTAAATCATGAAGTGCCCTGCTTACATCTCAATTACTTGTATTCAATGCTGTTCATCTTTTGATACCCTGGCTACTTTCGAATACACAGCAGCATAATACAGTGGAACCTCAAATATCGAACTTTCTTCGGTCCAGAAGTCTGTTCGAGTGCCTTTACCGAATGAATTTATTCCCATCAGGAATAATGTAAATTAGATTAGTCCATTTCAGACCCTTAAAAATACACTTATAAAAGCACTTATAAAAATACACTTACATAATTGGTCGTGTTGGGAGCAGTTCGATTTTTGAGGTTCCACCGTACAGTGGACCCCCGCCTTACAATTAGCTTCCAATGCGACCAATTATGTAAGTGTATTTATGTAAGTGCTTTTGTATGTGTATTTTTGGGGGTCTGAAACGGTCCAATCTAATTCACAATATTCCTTATGGGAACAAATTTGTTCGGTAACGGCACCTGAACATACTTCTGGAATGAAATTATATCCTAAGGCGGGGGTCCACTGTATTATTGCTGCACACAATTCTTTATAGGATATTGCCATGCTAACTTTACTAAAACTCCCTGTATATTTTTTTTAAACTGGTGGTATCTTGTAAAGATATTTCATTACTGAAATATTCTATAAACTCTTACAAGCTTGCTGTACATCACTTTACATGCATATTGTGACTGAAAATGAAGAAGACTTGATTTGGATTATTAACCTAGAGGATAAGTAACACAGGGTAACCAGACAGTCAATCAGTGTGACTTATTTCCATTGAGGTTCTTTTTTCCACTTCCCCAGGTTGTTACCTATGACAGTGTGTTAATACCCAGGTACCTATTTACAGCCATATAAACAGTGGTAAATAAACATCTCCAATGAATATTATCCCCAGGATCGAACCAGGGCCCCTTGGTTGAAAGCCGAAGATGCTACCACCGAGCCACAAAACATGTCTTGTAGGTAGTTTCATTGCTACAGAATTTTGAGACCCAACCTCCAGTTCTACTGTGAACCACTGTAATCACATAAGTGCTGCCCACAGTATGGGTGCAAGATGTGTAATAAAACTATTTATTGCTGTATTACATATGCATTAATAAATACTTGCTAGTCTCTTTTCTCATGTAATCAACTTTTTTGCCACTTTCTTGGTATTACAGTATTTTGTTTCTTGCCTGTGATTGATGAACTGAAACTTTAATCCTGGGTAAAAAGTTATCTAAAAAACAGGTATGTTTGACATTACAAGTCTTTATACCCAATTTAAATGCTGATTTTTTTTTTTTAACCTTTTGTCACTTTGATAAACTTAGCAATATTAAAATAAAACATCTGCTATTTGGAGTTGTTTAATCCATATGTATTCATGCTACACTTCCAATGGTGGATCTGCTATATATTTAAACTTGACAGCAACTTTTGCTGGTTGTTGTTTTTAAGTACAATAATTGTCAATAGGTGTGAGGACATTTATTATTGTTTTAATTTTCTTATTTTCTCAATGAGCTTACTAGCTTTCTGTCTCTTTCACTAACCTGGAATGCAAGTAAATTGGAAACAGCTTTAGAATGTTCTCAGGAAATGCTTTGGGCGTCAATAATAAATTTTTGGCAACTGAAAATTTAAGAATGCATCAAAAATTTCAGCAAAGATTTTACAAGCCACATTGCTCTGAATGAGAAGATATGTATACTAATATGAAACAAGTTTACTGAATTCTGCTTTAAGCATTCATATCTTTTACTTTAATATTAATAATGCAACTTGAATTTTTTTTGTAAGTTAATGTAAGAATAGAGGAGCACTGTAGTTGGTATACTGGTTCATGGTATGCAGGACCCCCCTTTTTTTTTTTTTAAGCAAAAATAAATTCTTAACCTTGATTCTTTAATGAGAAGTATAATACATCTACCACACTGTCTAGCGATGATACTTTATCTTGCACTTTATTAATACACTTTACATACTGGTGGTGTATTGTCTCAGATATCTGGAAGGCACAGAAATATATGATTAGTAAGCTTAGTGCTGTGGATAATCATGAGTCTGCAGAATCAGTAAATATATGAAGCTTTTGTAACATGAGAAAAAGAGAGATTTTAATTCTGAAGCATCCAAGTTGCTAAAAGCAATGCATTATTTGCCCAACTACAACCGCCACTCACTCTAGAATCTAGTGCTTGACGTGCAGGGCGATGCGGACCGGAGACTGCGTGCGTGCTGTGAGTGGTCGGTCACTGAAACAATAACCAACGAGATTCCAGGGATTGAGACAGGTCCAGCAAATGTTGTGATAAAACCCCCAAATAGGTAATGACAACAGAGTTTTACACTTGTTCACTTTTTGTGATTGTGTCCCCGAGGTGACATGATGCCTGACACAAAGGAAAATTTTCTGATTTTTAAGTAAAATGTAATATTTCTGGTGTATGTCTCATTTCTAATGCACAGATATTTATGATTATTTACTATATATAATTTTTAATTTTAGTGTTTATCTCTGTTGTGCTTCAGCACAGTGTCAGTGAAATTGTCTTACTGTAAAGATTTATATGTATCATCTCAGGGTAAGTGAGAGACATACAGTGGTAAAAGTAAACATTTTCACATTATTCACAAAAATACATAAGGGATCAAATTTGGGCAAAAGTTTAGAACAAAGAAGGACTAATTACGATTACTGGTACATCACATTTTGAAACAGCTATCAGATTCCTAATTACTGTAACAAATTAAATGAAATAACGGTGCATGTTTTTATTAGAAGTCATAAAGAACCTTCATAGTTACCCTAGAGCATCAAACTACAGTGCTGTTTTTTATGACATATTCTAATTATGAAAACCTTTCAGTATGAAGAGAAAAATACACACTAGGCACAAATCTGAAACTCACTCATGCAAGAACGTAAAACCTGAGAGAAAATCAGAGAAAATATGTCACAAAAACCAGAGTTACAAGTGTTTCAGATAAGTTATGGAATGGTGTCCCTCCATTACTTGCTGTAAGGAGATGGGCCAGAAATTTCATTCACTGCATGGGAAACAACATGCAGCACAAAAATAAGAAAAAAGTCATTGTTGTCAGGTCATCAGTTTGTCGATACGTCCTTCATGCTGTCAGATGAAAAAAGTCCGTCATAAGCAAATATTTCCTGACAAATATTACTGTTGGCAATTCAATGATAAAGTATACTGAAAGTGTGTAACTAGGATATAATGTGGGTTATGGTATTAAATTGTGAAGACGTTTTTGACCACCAATGACTCAATTCAAAAATCAAATTCCATAACCAGCAATGTGTGTCTTATTCACACACAAAAAATTATTGATGAAGTCTGCTTTATATCTATTGATACATAATTTTCTATAAAGTTAATCTACGACTATATAAAAATAGCTGACAACTTACCTTTTTACTGATTTTATATAAAAAAGCATAAAAAACAATTTTGCTGCTTTGAGCACATTAGTATAACAGTTAAAAAGGTAAATTCCCAAATTTTACTATAAATGGCTCAAGAAAACTAAGCAGAACCAGTGCTATTGTAATTTATAATTGCAGTCAGAACTATGACAAAATGGTAAACAAGTCATTAGTCATTAGTTAAAGATAGAAATATTAATAACTTTCTAATTACTTTTGTTAAATTTTCACACTGAAACTAAATGTCAGGAGCCCCAGCAACAGCACATTCCAAATATCATAATAAGTAAGGTAAGAGAGTAAGAAATTACATGCAGGCCCTCCACCTGTCTATTTACCTATGAATTATAACAATTCAGCATTAATTTATGAAATATATTTTAAGAATTTTATTTTCTCTGGATATAATATAACTCTGAGTGTCATCTATTTTATTAGTCTAAATTCTTTATACACTTAAATTTGAAAAGTATAATTTCGTAAGGAGAGCCAAAAAAGCAAAGTAAATGAATGAAGGTATGTGTGTACGTATGTCTATGTATGTATGTGTGTGTGCTTGCCTATAAGTGACTGCAGGGGTCGATTCACAGCTTGTCAATGTGTGCATATGTGTGTGTATATCTTTCTTCTTTCAACACACTGGCCATCTTCCAATGAGGCAGAGTGACCCAAAAAAGAAACACTTTCACCATCATTCACACTATAACTGTCTTGCCAAAGGTGCACAGATACAACAATTCAGATGTCTCTTCAAATAGTGAATATCCTAAACCCCTCCTTCAGAGTGCAGGCATTGTACTTCCCACCTCCAGGACTCAAAGTCCAGCTAACCAGTTTCCCTGAATCCCTTCAAAAAATGTTACCTTGTTCACACTCCAACAGCTCGTCAAGTACCAAATAAATTTGCCTCCACTCACCACTATTTAACGTGCTCACACATGCCTACTGGATGTTAGGTTACCAGGCCAAGACACAGAGACATACATATACCAATTAAGGTCCTGCATCTTGAAACATATTGACAAGTCACTAGACCCTGACCGAGAAGCATGCAGAGACCAATTCAGGTCCTGGACCTTAAAACATGTAGTCAAGTAGTCACCAAGCCCTGACACAGAGGCATGCAGACATCCACCAGGTCCAGACAAAAAAAAAAAACGTATAGTCAATAACCCAACCCTGAAGGTTAAAATGTACAGACAGATATCCAGTTCTGGCTGCAGAAACAAAGACAGTTACCATGTTCTGAACCAGTAACAAAGGTAGTTGCAATGTTCTGAACAAGAAACTGTTCAATTTAAGTGGGGAAGAAGGGACATGCATACCATAATTAAAAAATTTAAATATTTTTGGGGTTCAAAAAAATACAATATTTATGGAGCCCCACAGTATGGGGCTACAATACAATACTACTAAGTTAGTGAGGCTACACTGGTAATAATGTAACCACAATACAATAACTGGAGGGTAAGGCTACAATGTTAATAACTACAATAACTAAGAAGTTAGTGAGGCTACAATGGTAATACAGCAACTACAATACAATAACAGGAAAGTTCTGTGAAGTTACATGGCAATAACAGTACGTTTGAAACTTACTGTATGGAAAGAGCATGACAAAATAAAGTTATTTATAAAATAATGTATGCAGAGTTTTTGACTTAACCCTTTGACTGTTTTGGTCGTATATATACGTCTTACGAGCCAGTGTTTCAGACGTATTAATACACACAAATTCTAGCGGCTTCAAATCAAGCAGGAGAAAGCTGGTAGGCCCACATGTGAGAGAATGGGTCTGTGTGGTCAGTGTGCACCACAAAAAAATCCTGCAGCACACAGTGCATAATGAGAAAAAAAAATGCTGACCGTTTTTCTGGATTAAAATGCCGAATTTGAGGTGTATTTTCGTATAGTATTTATCATTGTATTCTCGTTTTCATGGTCTCGCGTGATAAAATGGAAAACATATTAAAAGAAATAGAGATGATTTTGATTAGTTTCACGATGAAAACAACCTTGAAATTGAGCTCAAAGTAGCGGAAATGTTCGATTTTTCCAATGTTCAAGAGCAAGTAAATCAAACCACACTTCCAATACATGTCAACTGGGGAGTCTAATATTCTTTCACTAGTGCACTGATATTATTTATACCATTTTTACAATAATGCAGTAGTCTGCATAACAGTAAAGCTTCTATTTTTTGTATGAATAAAAAATCAAAGTAGAAAGCAATAGTAATATAAGGGGCCTAGAGATGTGACTAATGAACATAGGATATGTTATTTTAGTGCCAAGAATGTCTGCATTGTTTATTCTGGACCTTATTTTGAAATTGGCATCTTTTTTAATTTGCATGAAATTGGCCAAATTGCCAATTTCTGACCACTTTATTGGGTAGTTCAAATCGGTAAATGGGGGATTCCTTGTACTCAATTGATAGAAAAAATTCAGTTCTAAAGGAATAGCTATGAGTTTGGTCAACTGGAACAATGGAATTGGCCAAAAACAGGGCTCAAATTCGGTGAAATCACCAATCCACATATGTCGCCGAGACCGCTAACTTCGCGGGAGCATAATTCCTTGAGTTTTCGACCAAATTTCGTACTTTTGGTGTCATTACCATCAGGAAAAGATACTCTATCATTTCAAAAAAAAAAATTATTTTTTTTTTCCAAAAATTTTGTGACAGAATGACAGTTTCAGAAAGGAGCTTGTGACAGTCAAAGGGTTAAACTAAATGGAATATGTTACCTAAATCAGTGGCCTCCCCTCGACCACAAACCATGGTAACTAGACCCCATGGAATTCTCAGCCACTATACAGTATAACCTCATGTTTTACTTTGTCTCTGTATGAATTGATAAAGTTCCTGGGGATGGAACATCAGTCAGAATACCATAACCCACACATTATGCCATTATCATTATTAGAAACCTAGAGGGCACAAGTGTTATGTGAGTACTCTCCAAGAATTTACAAGTATTTTACAGAATACTCTAAGTTCTGTGCTGGCAGTTCTTCACACTAATTCTATGTCTTAGCCTAGAGGACAGTACTGAATTTGAACTGTTCTTCATTCTCACCGCATTGTTCCATCATCCTTCTTCGTCATGAGTTGTCTCTTCCATGGTGGAATAGCTTGCATACGCCTCTCTTCAGCTTCCTGTAACCGTGATTCTTCAGCTTCTTTTTTAGCTTTCTCGGCAGCTTTCCGTGCTAGCATCTGGCGTTTCCATTCTGGTATTCTATTTCCTGCATTGTCAACTTCAGGCACCTAAATTGTGAAAGTAGTTCATTAGATTTTGTTATACTGTTTCTTTAAGCCTCTAAGTACAAGAGGGCCCCCACTTTACAGTGCTTCACTAATACAATGGTTTTCAATTATACACATTCTTCATTTATTGAGAATTCCTACAATATAGTGACCACTCACTATAAGCTAAGGACAAAAATATTTTAAGGTAAGCAATGTGTGTAGTGTAGTATAAGTATTTCTTAGGCCTACCTCTATTGCTCACTTAATATATGATAACATAAACATGTTATCAGGCTTTTATATGCATTTGAAAATGGGAAGAGGCTATATTTCACTTTACAGCAGTAGTCTGGAACCTAATGTACTGTATAAGCAGGGCCCTCCCATATTGTACTATAGCATATTATTGATGGTATAAAATACTGACAACTTAATGAGTAAGACACGCATACAACATTCAGGTATCTTTATGGCTGAAATGTTCTACTTGTGTAACAGGCTTCATCAGTCAAATACAGATGAGTATAACAATGGAGATAGCAGAACAAGCAGTTTTGAGGTAATCAGTCCTTCAGCCTTGGTAGGAAGTGGTCAGTCTTGCAGGCATGGTAGGAGGTAGTTAGTCTTCCAGGTTTGGTAGGTCAGCTCCCCAAGCCTGAGTGAATGACTGCTACCTACTAAGCCTGAGGGACTGCTCACCTCAAAACTACTTCTACTGTCTCCAATGTTATATACACCTTTATTTAACTGAAGAAGCCTATGGTGCAAGCAAAAACTCTGGTAATAAAGATACCGTTTGTAGATGAATTCAAAGTTTATTCTCTATAAAGATTACAATGTTGAATTTACAGAATTTGGTTGTTGTGTGGTTTACATGTAGTTAAATAATGATTACAGAGTGTACCACTAGAACGCCTAGCATGGCTAGGCATTTCGGGCAGACTTAGTTTAATTCTTTATTTTAAAATATTACAAATTATGAGGTAAGTTGGTATTATGGCTAAGTGACTAAATACTAGTTTGTGAGTTTAGCAATGTGAATGCTTTTGTTTTGGCACAGTACATAGTTTCAGTATTGGAGTATCATAGGATTCATTATTTTAAGATTGAGATTAATATTCCTGTTTATGGTCAAATGGGTGAGTGAGTGTAAGTGTGAACCACCAGGTGGTATTCGTGTAGTTAGTTGATAGGGTGTATCAGGGAGATAAGATGTTTTCTAATGGTAGTTTTGAAGGTGATGAATGTGTCTGCAGTTCTAGAGTTCTCAGGTAGGGTGTTCCAGATTTTAGGGCCTTTGACATACATTGAATTTTTGTGTTGAGTCCATCAATCTTGATGGACTGAACACATCGACTCAAGGTTGAGGGACTGATTACCTCATTCTCCTCCTGTTCTTCAAGTTTCTCCTATGTATGGACTGATGAAGCCACTGTGTGGCGAAACGTTTCCTCAACAAAGATATCCAAGAGTTGCACATGTGTCTAATTTATCAATAAAGATACCCCCCAGTGTTGCACATCAACTTTCTAACTGACTATTAAAATGACTATTAAAATGGTTAGAAGCCATTCTTGAGTCTTTCTTTCCATAAATAAAATCAGAAACATCCATGGTCCGTACTCTGTGCAGACCAAGAAGCAGTCTATAAATAAAGTTAAGCTTTGTATTGCCTTTCTGTCACATCCTAAACTACGTCAACAGTGAGTTTAGTTACTCAGCAGAACTCAGCATCTTAAACGTTTCCATGAAACTGCAAGGTATCCAAATCATGGCAAAAATAGTTATTTTCTAGACAAACTGTTATTATGGGAGATATCAGCTACATAAATACTTTTAAGATAGATTTTATGTGATAAAACGAGCACTAATATTGACTCATCCTTGTTTGTTTTATATATATTTTTTTACATATGATTTGGCAAAACATTAAATCAATTACATTAGTCATGAGTGAATAAATTTTTGCTTCACTACAGCACATGGGGAATTTGAGGCATTGAAATTCAACCCAAGGAAAGTGAGGACAGATCCAATTCCTTGGATCAAGGGTCCTTAATTGGAATCATGGAACCTTGACTGGCACTTTTTTCACAGGCAGAGGAGAATTATTAGTTTTTAAAGCAAACACAATAATCTGTAATGCAACTGAGCTAACTCATCGGGAGGCCAGAGGAACTCTAAAAGCATAGTTATTATATGTTTCATCGTTTAAGCTGGGCATCCAGAAGACAATCACAGAATTGGGTAATACCAATTATGCAGGAAAGCCTTGTGTACACACAGTTCAAAGAGCCATTAAGTATTTTTGACCTAGTCATTGACCATTCAGTTGGAAGAAAGTGGAGAACTCTTTCATTGTGCTTCACCAAGGTTATCCTACTTATACTCTTGCAACTTACTTGATCAACAAAATTTACAGCAGAAAATTGGCGACTCAGTTCTTTTTCCTCTATTTTTTCATGAAGTTCTTCCTCCTTTGCACGCTCTGATTTCAATTTTTTGATGCCAGGGATATCAACTCCCATCTTTAGCTCAGCAATAACATCATTCTTTGCAGTAGTGAAAGCTGCTTCAGGAGCTGCTGTAAAATACAAAATATAAATACAATTAGTGTGGAAAATATAAATACAATTAGTGTGGAGTAACTAAAAGTATTAGTCAGGGGCTGAAGAGGGGTTATTGAGACAGATTGGTCATATAGAGAGGATGGAACAAAGTAAAACGATTTAGAGAGCATATAAATCTGTAGGGGAAGGAAGGTGGGGTAGGGGTTGTCCTAGGAAAGGTTGGAGAGGAGTAAAGGAGGTTTTGTGGGCAAGGGCTTGGACTTCCAGCAAGTGTGTGAGCATGTTAGATAGGGGTGAATGGAGACTAATATTTTTTGGGACCTGACGAGCTGTTCAAGCATTAGCAGGGTAATATTTTGTGAAGGGATTCTGGGAAACTGGTTAGCCAGACATGAGTCCTGGAGCTGGGATGTACAATGCCTGCACTTTAAAGGAGGGGTTTGGGATACTGGCTGTTTGGAGGGACATCTAAACTGTCACATCTGAGCAAAGACAGTAATTATGTGTGAAATGATGGTGAAAGTGTTAAACGATGATGAAATTTTTTTCTTTCTTTTTGCTCTTTTCTTTCTTTTTGGGTCACCCTGCCTCAGTGGGAAATGGCTGATGCTTAAAAAATAAAATACAATTAATTACTTTATCTGAATTTTAGGGTAATCCTAGGTAATTTATACTATGCATGATAATTGTACTTATGTGTACCTGTGCCTCAATAAACTTACTTATTATGCACACTATGCTCGTCCTGTGGGCAGTAGTCAAAGAGATTACAGAGGCACAAAATGGGTCCTGGGACTGGGCTGCAAAGTTCTGATAGTTAAGTTGCAGTTAGGGATAGAGAACATATTTTTTATAACATAAAATGGCTAATATATATACTAAGCCTGATATAAATTTAGCATGTTATACAGCTTCTAAAAGAAGCCTCAGGTGTGGTTGGAAAATAGGCTAAATACAGTTTAGTATTAGATGGGAACCATCAGTTTAACATTACTAATGGAGATATTCTTTAAAGGCGATTGTCTGTTAAATCCAAGTGGTAGGATTGTTTCTTCCATAACTGCAACGATAACTGACAATTCTGGATTCAATGGATTTAGTCCTTTAAATCTAAATATTAATTTTTCCCAGATGATCACAACAATAATAGACAATTCTTTGTTGTATCCAGATTCTTCCAGCCACAGATTTTGTCCAATAAATCCACAATTGATTAAACTGGGGGTTCATTAAAATGATGCTTTACATTATTATAATTATTCTAATAGTCATGGGAAAGTATCAAACCTGAGAGTCACACAGCACCAGCAAAATAGGAGATAATCAGATTTAATCTAAGGGGAGGGTAGCTCCAGTCATTGGATCAAGAGCCCTCAGCAGCATCAGGACACTCCCAATGAAGGGATGCAATTTAAAAACCTTGACTGTAGCCAAATTACCATAACATTTACTATTTTAAATTCAGCTAGTCACCAAACTCTGAAGCTAGTTATTATTATAATTTTTTCAATCATAACTAAGTGCTAAAGAACATAAGAACGTAAGAAAGAAGGAACACTGCAGCAGGCCTACTGGCCCATGCAGGGTAAGTCCATGTCAACCCCGGACTTAGACCAATGGCCCACCCAGTCAGGTCACCCCCACTTAAGGAAGGAGCATGGCTTCTGACCCAGTAGCACCAGCTAGTCAGGTCCAACTCACACCCACCCACACCCACTCATGCATTTATCTAACCTATTTTTAAAACTACACAATGTCTTAGCTTCTATGATGGTGCTCGGGAGTTTATTCCACTCATCCACAACTCTATTACCAAACCAGTGCTTTCCTATATCCTTCCTGAATCTCAATTTTTCCAACTTAAAACCATTGCTGAGAGTCCTGTCTAGGCTAGATATTTTTAGCACGCTATTTACATCCCCTTTATTTATTCCTGTTTTCCATTTATACACCTCAATCATATCCTCCCTAATTCTACACCTTTCTAGAGAGTGCAGATTCAGGGCCCTCAGCCTATCCTCATACGGAAGATTTCTGATACATGGGATCAACTTTGTCATCCTCATCAGTATGTTTTCCAGTGCATTTATATCCATTCTGTAATACGGTGACCAGAACTGTGCAGCATATCGAGTTGAAGAACAACTTGAGGATTTCTATTATTTATGCTTCTTGATATGAAGCCAAGGATTCTGTTAGCTTTATTGCAAACGCTTGTGCACTATTGTCTTGGTTTCAGGTTAATGCTAACCAGAACTCCTAAATCCTTTTTGCAATCAGTAATATTAAGATCTACATTATTTAGTTTATATGTGGCATGGCTACTATCCTTTCCAACATTTAGAACTTTGCATTTGTCTATATTAAACTGCATCTGCTACTTCTCTGACAATTGTATAAGTCTATTCAAATCATCCTGGAGTGCTCTAATATCCTCATTAGAATGAATTGGACAGCCTATTTTGGTGTCATCAGCAAATTTGCTTATGTTGCTATTTATTCCCTCATCTATGTCGTTTATGTAAATTGTGAACAACAAGGGGCCCAACACTGACCCCTGTGGAACACTGCTTGTGATGTGCCCCCATTCTGATTTCTCCCCATTTATGCAAACTCTCTGCTGCCTATTTGTCAACTATGCCTCTATTTACTCATATGAAAAAACTGAGTCATTTAAGACTTATAACAGAGAAATATTAAAAGGTTATATTTTCATAATCTTCTAGTATTTTAATATGGGCATTTACAATTACATATTTTGCTTGAGCACTCACTAATGGGAATTCGAAGAGGAACCGAAGTGGGCTTTGCAACTTTGATTTCTATCTTCCTCAGTTGTACACTCTGCAGGTCTGTCACACTGATTGTGGGTAAGACTGTTTTGCTGCTGGAGCCGTTGGTAAGGGTGTTATTCCGACTTGGCAATGTGTTTGTTGCTGATGCTGGCGGTGCAGGAGGAGCCGGGGGAGGAGGAGGTGTATTCGCACTGGTCTTTGCTAGTTCTTCTTCAGTGGCTTCTGGAATTGCCGGCAGTGGTGCAGGTGGCACAGCAACTTGGGCAGCACTGTTGACAACATCTGGAATCTCAGCAAAATGTGGAGTGGTATCATTTACATGAGATGATCCATTTGGAGGCTTAATATCGACATTTGAAGGGGATCGAATGACACTTCCTCCCAGAGATCGTAGGTATTCTGAAGGTTTTATAAGGAGAGAGTCTGATGGCTGTACAGGGAACTTTGGAGGGATGAATGGTAGGGATTTTCCATTCATCTGTGACTTTCCTAGTTGTGGAGACTGACTGAGCTCCTCATTTGAGCTTACGGCATCCCTATCTTTACCATCAGTCATTATTCTGCCATAATGTTCTGCAACATCCAGTGGAAGAGATGTGGGCCTATCCAGCTTTTTGTGTCCTGCAATAAAAAAATATGTAAATAATGTGCAATCATAAGAGAAAATTACTCAAAATCAATGTATAAAAATAGAGCCTGGAATTTTGTACCGAATTTGCAAGTGTCAACAGCTATTCAAAAATTTACTAAGAATAGCATTTCAAAGGAACTGATTACTGTAATTTATTTTCATATACTGTACAACATCCAGTATTGGGCCCCTACTTAAACAAGACGGGTCCTACACAGATGACAGCAAGGAAATGAGTGAGCTACTCGAGTCCCAATATGACTCGGTTTTTAGCAAGCCGCTAACTAGACTGAGGGTCGAAGAACAAAATGAATTTTTTATGAGAGAGCCACAGAATTTGGTTAACACAAGCCTATCTGATATTATCCTGACACCAAATGACTTCGAACAGGCGATAACTGACATGCCCATGCACTCTGCCCCAGGGCCAGACTCATGGAACTCCGTGTTCATCGAGAACTGCAGGAAGCCCCTATCACGAGCTTTTACCATCCTATGGAGAGGGAGCATGGACACGGGGGTCGTCCCACAGTTACTAAAAACAACAGACATAGCCCCACTTCACAAAGGGGACAGTAAAGCAATAGCAAAGAACTACAGACTGATAGCACTAACATCCCATATCATAAAAATCTTTGAAAGGGTCCTAAGAAGCAAGATCGCCACCCATCTAGATACCCATCAATTACACAACCCAGGGCAACATGGGTTTAGAGCAGGTCGCTCCTGTCTGTCTCAGGTACTGGATCACTATGACAAGGTCCTAGATGCACTAGAAGACAAAAAGAATGCAGATGTAATATATACAGACTTTGCAAAAGCCTTCGACAAGTGTGACCATGGTGTAATAGCGCACAAAATGCATGCTAAAGGAATAACAGGAAAAGTTGGTAGATGGATCTATAATTTCCTCACAAACAGAACACAAAGAGTAGTAGTCAACAGAGTAAAGTCCGAGGCAGCTACGGTGAAAAGCTCTGTTCCACAAGGAACAGTACTCGCTCTCATCTTGTTTCTCATCCTCATATCTAACATAGACAAGGATGTCAGCCACAGCACCGTGTCTTCCTTTGCAGATGACACCCGAATCTGCATGACAGTATCTTCCATTGCAGACACTGCAAGGCTCCAGGTGGACATCAACCAAATCTTTCAGTGGGCTGCAGAAAACAATATGAACTTCAACGATGAGAAATTTCAATTACTCCGATGTGGTAAACATGAGGAAATTAAAACTTCATCAGAGTACAAAACAAATTCCTTCCACAAAATAGAGCGAAAAACCAACGTCAAAGACCTGGGAGTGATCACGTCGGAGGATCTCACCTTCAAGGACCATAACATTGTATCAATCGCATCTGCTAGAAAAATGACAGGATGGATAATGAGAACCTTCAAAACTAGGGATGCCAAGCCCATGATGACATTCTTCAGGTCGCTTGTTCTATCTAGGCTGGAATATTGCTGCACACTACCAGCACCTTTCAAGGCAGGTGAAATTGCTGACCTAGAAAATGTACAGAGAACCTTCACGGCATGCATAACAGAGATAAAACACCTCAATTACTGGAAGCGCTTGAAGTTCCTGAACCTGTACTCCCTGGAACGCAGGTGGGAGAGATACATCATTATATACACCTGGAAAATCTTAGAGGGACTAGTACCGAACTTGCACACGAAAATCACTCACAACGAAAGCAAAAGACTCGGCAGACGATGCAACATCCCCCCAATGAAAAGCAGGGGTGTCACTAGCACGTTAAGAGACAATACAATAAGTGTCAGGGGCCCAAGACTGTTCAACTGCCTCCCAGCATACATAAGGGGGATAAGCAATAGACCCCTGGCAGTCTTCAAGCTGGCACTGGACAAGCACCTAAAGTCGGTACCTGACCAGCTGGGCTGTGGCTCGTACGTTGGATTGCGTGTAGCCAGCAGTAACAGCCTGGTTGATCAGGCTCTGATCCACCAGGAGGCCTGGTCACAGACCGGGCTGCGGGGGGTTGACCCCCGGAACTCTCTCCAGGTAAACTCCAAGTACCTCATATCCTTTCACACAAGAAATTTCCTAAAGAAAATTTCTTGTGTGAAAAGACATGAGGTGCAGTATATGAAAATAAATTACCTTTAGGAAATTTATTTTACATAACTAATGGAAAAGGAAGGATGAGACTGTGAGATTTGTAATACTGGAACATACTGTAAAGGTCATTTATTGCAAAAAAAAAAAAAATCA
Organism: Cherax quadricarinatus; assembly: GCF_038502225.1. Classification (NCBI taxonomy): domain Eukaryota; kingdom Metazoa; phylum Arthropoda; class Malacostraca; order Decapoda; family Parastacidae; genus Cherax; species Cherax quadricarinatus. The sequence continues at coordinate 17,973,442 of NC_091313.1, forward strand.
ACATCAACTGAGTTCAACCTGCAACTCACATGCTCCTAAGAACCTGGAGTTTACCTGGAGAGAGTTCCGGGGGTCAACGCCCCCGCGGCCCGGTCTGTGACCAGGCCTCCTGGTGGATCAGAGCCTGATCAACCAGGCTGTTGCTGCTGGCTGCACGCAAACCAACGTACGAGCCACAGCCCGGCTGATCAGGAACTGACTTTAGGTGCTTGTCCAGTGCCAGCTTGAAGACTGCCAGGGGTCTGTTGGTAATCCCCCTTATGTGTGCTGGGAGGCAGTTGAAAGTCTCGGGCCCCTGACACTTATTGTATGGTCTCTTAACGTGCTAGTGACACCCCTGCTTTTCATTGGGGGGATGGTGCATTGTCTGCCAAGTCTTTTGCTTTCGTAGTGAGTGATTTTCGTGTGCAAGTTCAGTACTAGTCCCTCTAGGATTTTCCAGGTGTATATAATCATGTATCTCTCCCTCCTGCATTCCAGGGAATACAGGTTTAGGAACCTCAAGCGCTCCCAGTAATTGAGGTGTTTTATCTCCGTTATGCGCGCCGTGAAAGTTCTCTGTACATTTTCTAGGTCGGCAATTTCACCTGCCTTGAAAGGTGCTGTTAGTGTGCAGCAATATTAGTGTGCAGCAATATGTGCCCTATCCTCAACTGCTAGAGAAATATATTATGGTGAAAATTTCTGCGGAAACGGGAAAGACAAAACATCCATATCCTGCCAAACACTGTATACATTGCTGCTCATTAGCAGGGCCCACCAGGACAGTTACTTGATCTTAATGTAACCTTATGTTTGGCCCAGAAAGTCAGTAATTAAATAATACATTCTTACCTCTAAGTGATCCATTTTCACTTCTCTGAGAATGTCTCCTGATAAACTCAGAGGGCCTTACTACACCCTCTTCAATGGGGCCTTCATCTTCCCTCTCCTCGAGTGGGTTATGAGTGGACCTGGGCGAGGAGGGCTTGGAGGAGGCCAGGGAGACATTATCAACCTCTTGAGGCATCCTATGAGAGGAAGAGGGTGAGGTCTTTGGAGAGGGAGTAGCGCTAGGCATTGGAGGTGGCGGTGGAGGTTCTGAGTTGGTGCGGGTAAGCGGGGCACGGCCATGATGGCTGCCACTGGACGAGGTAGGGGGCATCGAGAGTGTTGGGTGTAGTTGGCGCCGCCCTGGAGAGTCTCTGCTAACATTTCTGCCACTCCCATCACCAAATTCTGCAAAGGAGAGATCATGAGTGGTGTGGAAACATTGACTTCACAAGGGTCCTTAAGACTGCATGTCACCTCGCTAAAACCAGCCAAAGATACTTTCAGCATATATACACTAAGTGTTACTAGATACAGTAAACTGTTGTTCAACACAGTAGTTACGTTCCTGAAAACGCCGTGTTAAACAAAACCGTGTTAGACGAACTGAAGAATTTATGTGAAAAATAAGGTTACATTCCTGGGAGCCCCCAAAAAGCCAAACAACTTTCTTTTTTTTTTGACCTCCAGATCTTACAAAATAAAAGAGAACATGTAATTGTAGTGCATTGTCGTGATATATTACTGCTTAAGACTACAAACGCAATAGAAATAATAGTATTTCTTACCTTAAATTGAGGGCAATGGTGTTTGTGGATGATTGTGAAGAGAGTGGATATGGATGGTGTTGCCCTACTGGGCTGAGGTAGATGGTTGTTGGTTGTCGGCAGAAGTGGATGGTAGAGGTTCTGGTACTGAAGTCGACGGTTGTATGGTTGTATTGGAGTGTGCATAAATTCTGTAATGGATCTCTGGGTTCTTTTACCCTGCAGTACATTATACAGCTGACGTTAAGGCATCATCAGCTGGTCTAGACCCAGTTTCAAAGCACTGCTTTTAGATTTGTTATTGTATAATTATACTATTACTATCAATAAATAATATCTACCTATCATAGTTATTCCAGAATATTAGGTACAACCCTAGGTAGTAGGGTGGTAGACAGCAACCGCCAAGGGAGGTACTACCGTCCTGCCAAGTGAGTGTAAAGTGAAAGCCTGTAATTGTTTTACATGATGGTAGGATTGCTGGTGTCCTTTTTTCTGTCTCTTAAACATGCAAGATTTCAGGTAGCCCTTACTACTTCTACTTACACTTAGGTCACATTACACATACATGTACAAGCATATATATACACACCCCTCTTGGTTTTCTTCTATTTTCTTTCTAGTTCTTGTTCTTGTTTATTTCCTCTTATCTCCAAGGGGAAGTGGAATAGAATTCTTCCTCCGTAAGCCATGAGTGTCGTAAGAGCGGTAAGAGGTGATTAAAAATGCCGGGAGCAAGGGGCTAGTAACCCCTTCTCCTGCATATATTACTAAATTTAAAAGGCGAAACTTTCGTTTTTCCTTTTGGGCCACCCCACCTCAGTGGGATATGGCTGGTGCATTGAAAGAAAGGTATAACATAAATAACATAGAAGCATGATAAAGACACCCAAATTAATAAAAATCTGATATTATAGAGGTATTGAAGGTTGGACCGGGGGGGGGGGGTAAAAAAAAAGTGACCGCTACCATTACAGAAAGTTATGAGCTATGTGCTACACATACACTCTTTTTCAGTAAGTCAGTCAAGTCAGTAAGTCATTCAGTCAAGTCAGTAAGCCATTCAGTCAAGTCATTGAGCCAAGTAAGTCATTCAGTCAAGTCAGTAAGTCATTCAGTCAAGTCAGTAAGTCATTCAGTCAAGTCAGTGCCATGACTGCTTGGCAGATTTAACACATGGCAATGAAAATAAGAAAATATGTATGTGAATAAACACATCGAGCTTCCTGAATATCGTTGTCTTACACGCAGTTCATCGTATGAACCGAACTGAAGGCTGGGAGGGTGGGTGGGTGTGGGAGGGTGGTGTGGGTGGGTGTGGGAGGGTGGTGTGGGTGGGTGTGGGAGGGTGGTGTGGGTGGGTGTGGGAGGGAGGTGTGGGTGGCTGAGGGAGGCGGAGGATGGCATGGCAGTAGGTCTCCCCTGTTGACACAATGATATAACCCACAGACCATCCCGCCCGGTGGCGCTCAAAATTTTTCCCCTCCCGCAATAATGTTAAACTAATTTTACGAAGTGTTAAACAAAAATATGCCGCAATTCTTTCAATCGTGCTATATCCAAAACGTGCAAAACCAAACTGTGTTAAACGAGGGTCTACTGTATATACACCCTTGGAGTCATGATATTAGCAGTAGCATATGCACACAAAATGCTAAATCCGTTTGAATAATAGTAGTTGTGATATTTTCACAACACTTTGACTGTCCCACAGGATTAAATGGAAGTTTATTCTGGTACAGATACACATAAATACAGTTATATAAATTATCATACATAGCAGCATATGTGTAGATTACCTAGGATAACCCCATAAAAATCAGTGATTTATTTCCATTGTTCCACTGGGGTACAGCATTACACCTGCTATATGCATGGATCACGGTTCAAGTCTCTCTCCATTCTTTTTCTAATTCATTTTTCATTCATTTTTTTCATTCATTCATTTTTCTAATTCATGGTCAGAGAAATAGCAAGCATCGAACTTAAGCTAAAGGAATCTTATAGGAGTCAGGAATCGTGGGAAGAACTAAAAGCCATAAATGAAATCGAAAGAAACCCAAAGTATTTCTTCTCCTATGCCAAATCAAAGTCGAAAACAACGTCCAGTATTGGGCCCCTACTTAAACAAGATGGGTCCTACACAGATGGCAGCAAGGAAATGAGCGAGCTACTCAAGTCCCAATATGACTCAGTTTTTAGCAAGCCGCTAACCAGACTGAGAGTCGAAGATCAAAATGAATTTTTTATGAGAGAGCCACAAAATTTGGTTAACACAAGCCTATCCGATGTTATCCTGATGCCAAATGACTTCGAACAGGCGATAAATGACATGCCCATGCACTCTGCCCCAGGGCCAGACTCATGGAACTCCGTGTTCATCAAGAACTGCAAGAAGCCCCTATCACGAGCCTTTTCCATCCTATGGAGAGGGAGCATGGACACGGGGGTCGTCCAACAGTTACTAAAAACAACAGACATAGCCCCACTCCACAAAGGGGGCAGTAAAGCAACAGCAAAGAACTACAGACCGATAGCACTAACATCCCATATCATAAAAATCTTTGAAAGGGTCCTAAGAAGCAAGATCACCACCCATCTAGAAACCCATCAGTTACACAACCCAGGGCAACATGGGTTTAGAACAGGTCGCTCCTGTCTGTCTCAACTATTGGATCACTACGACAAGGTCCTAAATGCACTAGAAGACAAAAAGAATGCAGATGTAATATATACAGACTTTGCAAAAGCCTTCGACAAGTGTGACCATGGCGTAATAGCGCACAAAATGCGTGCTAAAGGAATAACAGGAAAAGTCGGTCGATGGATCTATAATTTCCTCACTAACAGAACACAGAGAGTAGTCGTCAACAGAGTAAAGTCCGAGGCAGATACGGTGAAAAGCTCTGTTCCACAAGGCACAGTACTCGCTCCCATCTTGTTCCTCATCCTCATATCCGACATAGACAAGGATGTCAGCCACAGCACCGTGTCTTCCTTTGCAGATGACACCCGAATCTGCATGACAGTGTCTTCCATTGCAGACACTGCAAGGCTCCAGGCAGACATCAACCAAATCTTTCAGTGGGCTGCAGAAAACAATATGAAGTTCAACGATGAGAAATTTCAATTACTCAGATATGGTAAACACGAGGAAATTAAATCTTCATCAGAGTACAAAACAAATTCTGGCCACAAAATAGAGCGAAACACCAACGTCAAAGACCTGGGAGTGATCATGTCGGAAGATCTCACCTTCAAGGACCATAACATTGTATCAATCGCATCTGCTAGAAAAATGACAGGATGGATAATGGAAACCTTCAAAACTAGGGAGGCCAAGCCCATGATGACACTCTTCAGGTCACTTGTTCTATCTAGGCTGGAATATTGCTGCACACTAACAGCACCTTTCAAGGCAGGTGAAATTGCTGACCTAGAAAATGTACAGAGAACCTTCACGGCGCACATAACGGAGATAAAACACCTCAATTACTGGGAGCGCTTGAGGTTCCTAAACCTGTATTCCCTGGAATGCAGGCGGGAGAGATACGTGATTATATACACCTGGAAAATCCTAGAGGGACTAGTACCGAACTTGCACACGAAAATCACTCACTACGAAAGCAAAAGACTTGGCAGACGATGCAACATCCCCCCAATGAAAAGCAGGGGTGTCACTAGCACGTTAAGAGACCATACAATAAGTGTCAGGGGCCCGAGACTGTTCAACTGCCTCCCAGCATACATAAGGGGGATTACCAATAGACCCCTGGGAGTCTTCAAGCTGGCACTGGACAAGCACCTAAAGTCGGTTCCTGACCAGCCGGGCTGTGGCTCGTATGTTGGTTTGCGTGCAGCCAGCAGCAACAGCCTGGTTGATCAGGCTCTGATCCACCAGGAGGCCTGGTCACAGACCGGGCCGCGGGGGCGTTGACCCCCGGAACTCTCTCCAGGTAAACTCCAGGTACTCCAGATGTTCAGTGTGTATTATCCTGGGTTTATATATTGTCTCGTTTACACTGCAAACTGAATTGTTTGCAATCCTAATGGCACTAAAGCTAACCTATGACACTGAGCTTGACTCTATCATCATTACTGATTCTATGTCATCATTGAAGGCTCTTGACTCATATAATGACTCCAACAACATGCTCATTGGGGAAGCCAGGTATAGATACTCAAAAATTAGGGACAAAGGAATTAATGTACAATTGCTATGGATCCCATCACACATTGGATTACTCCTTCATGATAAAGTTGATATGTTAGCCAAGAAGAGTATCGAGAAGGAGAATGTAGAATATAACTTTGGTATAACTGTGTCTAGCATTAGGAATAATATTAGGAGAGAAGTAAATAATGAAAATGATTGTTATAGGAATGCAGTTAGAAGCCTGAGTAGATCTATAACCCACTATGATAACATGAACGTAGATAAGTATGTTTATGGAGCAACTTGCAATGTGAACAGACTGACTGATGTTGTAGTGGCCAGGCTTAGGCTTGGTTACAAGTACTTCTGGCAGTTTGGGAGACACACAGATGATGATCAAACTAAATGTAAATTATGTGATCAGGCATATGGTCACTCTCTTGAACACTATGTGCTTAATTGTCCACTTATTGAGGAATACAGAGACAGACAGTATAATAACCTATGTGACATGTCAAGATATCTTATTAATGAAAATAAGATACCAGATATACTAAGCAAATTTCCTAAATTTGCTTGTAACAGATAAGTGAACTATAGATATGTAGATATAAATCCATATGTATTCCTGTTAACCCTTTGGGGCCTAGTTCCTAGGCCTTTTGTGTATCCACATGCTCTCGCGCTACCGTCCACAGGATGGATATGGGGTGCACAATAAACTAGCCACTTCGGTGGCAAAATCTAATCTAATCTAATCTCGTTTATTCTGGGTCAAGTTCGTGACCACCAGGCCGGGTCACTGGAAACAGGTCATGAGTAAATAAAAGGCAACATCCTGTGGATATACCTCCATACTAGAGGAATGAAGGGATTCAGGGGAAACCAACTAGCCGGACTTGAGTCCTGGAGGTGAGACGGAGGAGGGATGGTATATTTGCAGTTTGGAGGGTCATCTGAACTATAGTATCAACATGCCTCTGGCAACACAGTTATGTTGCATAATTGTCTCAATTCTTCAAGACAATGAAGTGAATGATGGTGAAAGTGTTTCTTTTTCAGTTTACCCTAGCTTGGGGGAAGACGGCACTATACTATACTCACTCTCTCTTGCTATATATATATATATATATATATATATATATATATATATATATATATATATATATATATATGGTAAGGTGAGCTTCAGTAAACATGCAGATTAATGTTTAGATAGACATACAGATAAGCAATCATAAAAAATAGACTAAAGATACAGACATGCAGGTATGGAAGACACAAGACCAGCTTAGCTTGGTTTACTGAGCAGGTGAGAGCCAGAGCCAGCGAATCTTCCTAACAGCAACGACAACCACTAACATATGGTGTGTGTGTGTGTGTGTGTGTGTGGTCATCTATACGTGATTGCAGGGGTCGATTCACAGCTCCTGGCCAGGAGTGTGTGTGAGTGTGTGTGTACTCACCTATATGTGGTTGCAGGGGTCGAGAGAGAGAGAGAAAGGGGGGAGGGGAACTCAAACATCAAACGCAGCGCTGTATAGCCCTTGTGGTTTAGCGCTTCTTTTTTATTATAATAATAATAATAATCAAACATCAAACAACAAAAATCAATGAAAAGCACAGTATAGACATCGAGTATAATATAATTCTCCGATAACCATTTTTCACCTATTCTTATTTTCCAGTAAATTAAAGTAATATCCAATGACAACAAATAATATTCAGTTATCTTTTACTGTTACTCGTTAGTGTTACTGATTACACGGGAAGAATGCAACTATTCCTCATCCTCATATCCGACACAGACAGTGATGTAAGCCATAGTTCCGCATCTTCCTTTGCGGACGACGCCTGAACTGCCATGACAGTGACCTCCATCGAAGCCATAGCAAGACTGCAAGCGGACATCAACCAAATCTTCAAATAGGCCACTCAAAACAACATGAAGTTCAATGAAGAGAAATTTCAGCTACTCAGATATGGAAAACTTGAAAAAATTAAAACTATATCAGGGTATACAACAAATTCTAACCATACAATAGAGCGAAAAAGTAATGTGAAGGATCTGGGAGGGATAATGTCAGAGGATCTCACCTTCAAACACCACAACAATGTATCTACCATATCTACTAGGAAAATGATAGGATGGATAATGAGAACCTTCAAAACTAAGGATGCCAAACCCATGATGATTCTCTTCAAATCGTTTGTTCTCTCTAGGCTGGAATACTGTTGTACACTAATTGCCCCCTTCAAGGCAGGTGAAATTGCTGACCTGAAGAGTGTACAAAGAACTTTCACGGCACACGTAAGGCACCTAAATTACTGGGAACGGTTGAAGTCCCTTGATTTGTATTCCCTGGAATGCAGGCGAGAAAGATACATGATAATATACACTTGGAAAATCCTAGAGGGATTAGTACCAAACTTGCACACGAAAATCACTCCTTATGAAAGCAAAAGACTCGGCAGGAAATGCAACATTCCCCCAATGAAAAGCAGGGGCACCACGAGTACACTGAGACAACGCAATAAGTGTTAGGGGCCCAAGACTGTTCAACTGCCTTCTACTATACATAAGGGGAATTACCAATAGACCCCTGGCTGTCTTCAAGAAGGCACTGGACAGGCACCTAAAGTCAGTGCCTGACCAACCGGGCTGTGGTTCGTACGTCAGTTTGCGTGTGGCCAGCAGCAACAGCCTGGTTGATCAGACCCTGATCCACCACGAGGCCTGGTCTCAGACAGAGCCGCTGGGGCGTTGACCCCCGAGACCCTCTCCAAGTATACTCCAGGTATGTAGGAGACACCAACACACTACAACACGGATGCAGTAGACACTCGCACTACTTCCGGTACATCAACAAGCACACAGGTATTCCCAGCTCGGTATTCGTGTTAGTGGATAAAGTGTTTACTGTGCAAGAGCGGTCCCGTTATTGAGACACTTCCCTCTAAGAGAGCAGAGGGTAGAGGCATGTCCGTGTGGGAGCATTTGCGATCCTAGTTAACACGCGGAAACTAATACAACACACACGCGCGCGCGCGCGACCACGTCTCCTTAGGTGTACGTCAACCAAATAACTGCCGCAACGGGCACCTAGCAAACCTAAGAATATACTATTGCATTCCGACATCTTAGTAAGGAATCGTTCAGGACCCTGTACACCGTGTACGTCAGGCCCATACTGGAACATGCAGCACCAGTTTGGAACCCACACCTAGCCAAGCACGTCAGAAAATTAGAGAAAGTGCAAAGGCTTGCAACGAGACTAGTCTCGGAACTAAGGGGCATGTCCGACAAGGAGAGGTTAAGGGAAATCGACATGACGACACTAGAGGACAGGAGAGATAGGGAAGATATGATAACGACGTATAAAATACTTAATGGAATCGACAAGGTGGACAGACAGGATGTTCCAGATATGAGGCACAGCAACAAGGGGTCACAGTTGGAAGTTGAAGACTCAGATGAGTCACAGGGATGTTAGGAAGTATTTCTTCAGTCACAGAGTTTTCAGGAAGTGGAATAGTCTGGAAAGTGATGCAGTCGAGGCAGGATCCATACATAGCTTTAAGAAGAGGTATGATGAAGCTCATGGAGCAGGGAGAGTGACCTAGTAGTGACCAGTGAAGAGGAGGGGCCAGGAGCTGTGAATCGACCCCTGCAACCACAATTTAGTGAGTACAGCAGCTCCATCCCAATGCTCCTAAAAATATTATCTACGTGGATGACTCCAACACAGACAACCTTGATATTAACATAACCTCCCACATATTGTCTGGAAAGAGAGCTTTAAATATCCGACTAAATGGGATGATCAACGGTTCGTCCATTGCAAGACACACAGAGCAAATAGTTCTGCATTCTGACTGCAACTTGAAATTTAATTTCCACATCCAACACATAGATAAGGTCTCCAAAACAGTAGGGATCCTCTCCAAGATTCGTTACTATATAAATTATACCATTCTAATCTACCCTTAACTCATCTATAGTATTTGTATCTGGGGATCTATTATAACAAATCACCTAAATCCATTAATTAATAACCCAACAAAACGTCGCTGTTTGGCCTATCAACCATTCCAATGCCAGACAAAACACTCCCCCACTCTTCCAAAGTTTGAACTCATTTAATAATCAAAATATTCACTCATATTACTGTGCCTAATATATATATATATATATATATATATATATATATATATATATATATATATATATATATATATATATATATATATATATATATATATATATATGTCGTGCCGAATAGGCAGAACTTGCCATCTTGGCTTAAATAGCAACGCTCATCTTGCCATATAGGACAAGTGAAAATTTGTGTATGCAATAATTTCGCCAAAATCATTCTGAACCTTACGAAAAAAATATATTTCACTTTGTTTGTTTAGTATTAAATTATTGTAAACAAATCTAAAATATATTAAGTTGGGATAGGCTAAAATAAATTGTTCTTGTTATAATAAGGTTAGGTAAGTTTTCTAAGTTCATTTTAGTGCAAAATTATAAATTTTTACATCAACATTAATGAAAAAAATATATCTTTAAACGTATAAGAGAAAATTTCAGAAAGGATTTAATTTTAAATGAGTTCTTGCTAATTGACCAGTTTTACATATTCGGCACGACATATATATATATATATATATATATATATATATATATATATATATATATATATATATATATATATATATATATATATATATATATATATATATCCTTGATATCAGCAAGATAGCGCACAGACATAACACATGCCGTGTGTTCTGAATCAACCTATACAAAAAAAACTCAATGCGCGTAATCGGCCGTAAGATCTGGAATTCATTGCCTGAATCATCAAAAAGTCCCATGTCTGCCACAATTTCATTTTCCAGCGCCTAGGTATTGCTATCTAAACGTAACGTCTTATACCCTGGCTGGATTAAGTTTTAAAAATATAGATGACACAAAATATCAGGTTAAATGAAGAGTGAATACTTTTAGTTAAATGAATAGTTACGCTCGTAGTGTCTTGTCTTCTATGAACAATTTATCATATAATATTTTTGTTTAATTTTTAACATTTACAACATATTTCAGCCATCAAACCTCTTTTAAATTAATATTTGCAAATACTGACTCTCCGCCAGCCTTTTTTTTTTATTTGTAATTTAAACTCATGACCATTTTTGCTTTTGTTGCAGATAAGAAGAAAACTCCCATATCTATTTTCTCAAATGTTTTTTAAGAACTTGTATCTATTTATATTTCTTCTTTTCTTTCTTTCAAGCTTTTATTTTTCTTCTTCACAATTTATATTTCTAAACTGGAATTCATTTTGCTACATGTTTTAGCAATACCTGGAGTCTACCTGAAGGGTATTCCGGGGATCAACGCCCCAGCGGCCCGGTCTATGACCAGGCCTCCCGGTGGATGAGGGCCTGACAAACCAGGTTGTTACTGCTGGCCGCACGTAGTCCAACGTATGAACTACAGCCTGGCTGATCCTGCATTGACCTTAGGTATCCGTCCAGCTCCCTCTTGAAGGCAGCCAGGGGTGTACTGGTAATTCCCCTTATGACTGGTGGGAGGGTGTTGAACAGTCTTGGGCCCCGGACACTTATTGTGTTTTATCTAAGTGTACTAATGGCGCCCCTACTTTTCACTGGGGGTATGTTGCATCGCTTGCCAAGTCTTTTGCTTTCGTAAGAAGTGATTTCTGTGTGCAGATTAGAGACCAGTCCCTCTAGGATTTTCCAGGTGTAGATTATGATGTATCTCTCTCACCTGTGCTCCAGTGAGTACAAGTCAAGTGCTTCCAAGCGTTCCCAGTAGTTAAGGTGTTTGATGGAACTTATATGTGCAGTAAAAGTTCTCTGTACACTCTCTAGATGTACAATTTCACCTGCCTTCAACAGAGATGTTAATGTACAGCAGTATTCCAGCCTAAAGAGAACAAGTGATTTAAAAAGGATCATTGGCTTGGCGTCTCTTGTCTTGAATGTTCTCATTATCCATCCTATCAGTTTCCTCTCAGATGTGATCGTGGCACTGTTGTGATCCTTGAAGGTGGGATCCTCAGACATTACCACTCCCAGGTCCTTCACATTACTTTTCTGCTCTATAGTGTGATTAGAATTTGAAGTAATTTCAGTTCTAGCTATTACTTCCTCCAGTTTTCCATAACAGAGTATTTGAAATTTGTCTTCATTAAACATCATATTGTTCTCCGCTGCCCATTGGAAAACTTGGTTTATATATTCTTGGAGATTTGCCGTGTCCTCAATGGATAACACTCTCATGGTTTACTCTCATGGTTTACATCTCTGTCTATGTCTGATATGAGGATGAGGAACAGGATAGGGGCGAATACTGTGCCTTGTGGAACAGAGCTCTTCACTATGGCAGCTTCCGATTTAACTCTGTTTACCACTACTCTTTGTGTTCGATTAGTTAGAAAGTTGAAGATCCATCTGCCTACTTTGACAGTTATCCCTTTAGAACTCATTTTGTGCGCTATTACACAATGATCGCACTTGTCAAAGGCTTTTGCAAAATCTGTGTATACTACAGATTTTGCTACGGGTTTAGCGCTTCTCCTTGATTATTATAATAATAATAATGATGTGTATACTACATCTTCATTCTGTTTGTTTTCCAGTGCATCCAAAACCATATCACAGTGGTCTAGTAGTTGCGAGAGGCAGGAGAGACCTGCTCTGAACCCATGTTGCCCTGGATTGCGCAACTGTTGGGAGTCCAGGTGGTTTGCTATCCTGCTTCTTAGAACTCTTTCAAAGATTTTTATGATGTGGGACGTTAAAGCTTTTGGTTTACAGTTCTTAGCTATTGATTTGCTGCCACCTTTATGGAGTGGGGCTATATCTGTTGTTTTTAGTGACTGTAGAATCTCACCTGTGTATGTGAGAGGGGTTTCTTGAAGTTCATAATGAACACAAAGTTCCACGAGCCTGGGCCTGGGGCTAAGTGCATGGGCATGTTGTCAATGGCTTTCTCAGAGTCTAGTGGAGTAAGGGTTATGTCAGAAATTTGGCATACACAGACAGGGTTCTGAAGCTCATTATATAAATTAAAAGTATCACCGTTACTTTTATTGGCACGTGTTGAACTCTACGAGGGAATATACAGCACAAGACTACTGATCTCTGTTCATATTTTTCTTTCAAAGAGATTATCTCTCGGTTACAGGAACCTGGAAGACAGATATACCAACACACTGTAAATAGGACACTTGTACAACACTAGAATATTTTTTTAGGAAACGCTCACTGGGAGCTTTGTGAACCCAGGGGACTGACAAAGCGTTTTTCCACTGTAATATTTAACTTTGTACCTTTTACTTGTATTCCGTAGTGTCTATGATTTTAGATCAGTGAGTTCTGGGAAC
>NC_091313.1:17991595-18031595 GCF_038502225.1 Cherax quadricarinatus
GGCCATCTGACCGAGACCTTTCGCTGGCTTACCGCTCCACCCCTTTAGAAATTAAGATTATAATTATAACCATTTTTTCTTAGTTGCTAGATTACAGGTGGTGATGGTCACAAGGTGAGGAAGAAGAGGTTGACCTGCTGCTGGAGAGGCGATCCTGGTGTGGAGGGAGAGAAGCGAGACGGAGAGGGAGAGGCGAGACGGAGAGGGAGAGGCGAGACAGAGAGGAAGAGGCTAGACAGAGAGGGAGAGGGAGAGGGAGGGGGAAGAGAACACGGCAGGTCAGTAACAACAACTTGCTACGCTAGACGAGAGAAAGTTAAAGTTTGGTGGGCGGCGCAGACAACAGAGAAAGTGGTGATGTTGACGAGGAACTTCAGAGGGGAAGAATAAAAGAAGAGAAAAAAGAAAGTTATGCTTGTAGAGGTAAAGAAAGAGGCAAAGAACTTAAGATAAATAGGTACAGCAAGAGAAACGACGTCCCCTCACGAAGCTACTGTAGATGACACGAGGGTGTGGTCAGCCAGGATCAACAAGCACTTCTCTCATGCATGAAATCAATCTCTCCTGGGTCTGTTTTATTATTATTATTATTAGTGGCCGCGCTTCATTTTCTCCGTCACTTTCCTCCACATTGTGTCCATCTTCACTTTCACTTCTTTAGACTAGCTTTTTCTTTATTGGTCGTTCTGGCTATTTATTTGCTGTATTTCTGTTTGTCTTGCTATCCTGAGGTTCCATCACCTCTAAAAAAGTAAGACTAGAGGAATATTGCAGTAGGCCTATTGCCCCATACTTCTCAGGTCCTACTCAAACCCACTCATTTTCACTCACGTATATATCATGTTTAAGGCTACTCGAAGTATTTGCTACAATGACTTGACTTGGCTGTTGTTATATTCACGTACATCGCCAATACCAAACCTGCGCTTTCCTACAGCCTTTCTAAATTAGAATTTATCTAACATGGACCAGTTTTAATTTGTCGTAGTTTATATTTTTTAGCTCTTTATCTGTATTTATTATCTTCACTTTGCAAACTCAAGCCATAACTCGCCAGATTCTACTTACTCAATCTTCGCCAGAAAGACTCTTGATGAAATTAAGACACATGTGCAACATCTGGGTATCTTTATTGTAGACGTTTCGCCATCCAGTGGCTTTATCAATACAAATTCCAGGATATAACTTGAAGATAGTAGAACTATGTACTCCTAGTTTGAGGGACTGATTACCTCATCTTCTGTACATAGTTCTACTGTCTTCAAGTTATGTCCTGGAATTTGTATTGATAAAGCCACTGGATGGCGAAACGTCTACAATAAAGATACCCAGATGTTGCACATGTGTCTTAATTTCATCTTGTCGGTATTGTATACCATTCTCGTACAGAAAGACTCTTGATAAGGGAGATAAAACTTGTTCAGCATTCTTCGTATTTTTCCCATGTATTTATATTGCCTCCTGTATTATGCAGAACAGCAGTGCCAAACTATGGTAATGAGGCCCTAATAACAATTGGAGTATACCCTGGGACTTCTGATATACTTTCTGGTGTGAAGCCAAGAGTCTATTAGTTGTACTGGAACACTTATGCACTGTTGCCTTCGTTATATTTCTGCGTGCTACAGCTCTTACGTCTTCCTATTTAAGTTACACTTTAACTGCATCTGCAGGTTTTCTGACGACAACAACAACCCGTGGAGATACTCCTAAGGCTTCTTGATGTCTTGAAAATAAATACTTCGGTTTACTTTTGTGTTATAAGTAAACTTACTAATGACGCAATATACTTCTACATCAAAATCACTTGTAAAACAACTCCACTTTGATTTATCCCAATTCATACAAATTCTGCAGCCTACCGGTCAGCCATACTTTGATCCAAGAGAAATTTCCTTTCCATCCCATGCGCCGCCACTTTCATAACTCTCGTGTATGGAGCTCTCAATGATCTCACTGAAGCCCAGATAAACAATATCGTTCTCTTAATCATGGTTCACCGCTTCAAATACCACAGAGGAAAGAGTCAATGTGTTAGGCAAGAACAATAGCTTGTGAAGTTGAGATTCGATCAAATTATGATCATTATGGGAACTAAGAACTGCACCCGCTTTTGTATATAAGAGTAACATTGGCTATCATTCATATCTACAGAAAAGTGGCACGTGGCAGTGATTTATAAAAGAAACTAGCTAGTGGTTTAATAAGTTCATCTTTGCATTGATCAAATACTCCTTGAAAACAGTGTGTCGGGACTACGGGGCTCATTAGGTTTTTCTATGTATCTGTTGAAGAAAAATGTTACTAGTGACTTACGTAATTTATTTTTGCATTACGTCACCTATAATTATTATTTTACGGGATTTCATTTTTATTTTACTTTGTGCAAGAAAAAGCAAGAAATAGTTAAAAAAGTGAAACACTTGCTTTGTCATCATCAGCAAGTCTTTGATTTTAGTGGATCTATCTTAAGTTAAATCTGACAAATGGCTAACGTTTCCTTTTAGACTAAATGGATGAATTTCAACCCTTGTACACACGTCAAGTTTGACTTAAATTTGTTTAAAGTGTCAGTCCTGGACATTGTTTCACTACCTGCTGTTCTAAACAAGATGTTACATAGACCCAGATCTCGGTCTCTGAGGGGGAATTAAATCTCTAGCCTTCCTGCTCTTGGCAAAAACCTCGTCTCCAGCACCGAGGTAGATAACAGGAATGTTACCACTGCCTTACAAGATGTTATCTGGCCTGCCTGAGGGAAATACCCTGTCTGCTCTTGCTCTCCCTTCTACCCAGTCTGCTCTGTCTGCTGTTGCTCTCCCTTCCACCCTGTCTGCTCTTGCTCTCCCTTCTACCCAGTCTGCTCTGTTTGCTCTTGCTCTCCCTTCTACCCAGTCTGCTCTTGCTCTCCCTTCTACCCAGTCTGCTCTTGCTCTCCCTTCTACCCAGTCTGCTCTGTTTGCTCTTATTCTCCTTTGCACCCTGTCTGCTCTTGTTATCCCTTCTACCCAGTCTGCTCGTGCTCTCCCTCCTACCCAGTCTGCTCTGTCTGCTCTTGCTCTTGCTTCTACCCAGTGTGCTCTGTCTGCTCTTGCTCTCCCTTCTACCCAGTCTGCTCTGTCTGCTCTTGCTCTCCCTTCTACCCAGTCTGCTCGTGTTCTCCCTTCTACCCGGTCTGCTCTTGCTCTCCCTCCTACCCAGTCTGCTCTTGCTCTCCCTCCTACCCAGTCTGCTCTGTCTGCTGTTGCTCTCCCTCCTACCCAGTCTGCTCTTGCTCTCCCATCTATCCGGTCTGCTCTTGCTCTCCCTCCTACCCTGCTGCTCTGCTCTGTTCTTGCTCTCCCTTGTACAGAGAACCTTCACGGCGCGCATAACGGAGATATAAAACACCTCAATTACTGGGAGCGATTGAAGTTCCTGAACCTGTACTCCCTGGAACGCAGGAGGGAGAGATACATCATTATATACACCTGGAAAATCGTAGAGGGACTAGTACCGAAATTGCACACGAAAATCACTCACAACGAAAGCAAAAGACTCGGCAGACGATGCAACATCCCCTCAATGAAAAGCAGGAGTGTCACTAGCACGTTAAGAGACAATACAATAAGTGTCAGGGGCCCGAGACTGTTCAACTGCCTCCCAGCATACATAAGGGAGATTACCAATAGACCCCTGGCTGTCTTCAAGCAGGCGCTGGACGAGCACCTAAAGTCGGTACCTGACCAGCCGGGCTGTGGCTCGTACGATGGATTGCGTGCAGCCAGCAGTAACAGCCTGGTTGATCAGGCACTGATCCACCAGGAGGCCTGATCACAGACCGGGCCGCGGGGGCGTTGACCCCCGGAACTCTCTCCAGGTAAACTCCAGGTACCCTGTTGCTCTGTCTGCTCTTGCTCTCCCTTCTACCCTGCTGCTCTGCCCAAGTATCTAACCCGGGAGCCCTTATTAAATACTTTTATTCCTCCGTAAATCTGATTTTTGTTTAACATTTCATGAGTGTGTAACCACAGACCAACGTTCATCCTGTCTTTAGTTCCATTTTTTCCTGCCCACGACATTCCACTCGTTGCAGCACGTATCCTTCATCTTCTGAGTCATTTTTTATTCATCACTCACCTTCCAGATAAGATGTAAGTCTCACCTACACCTTTCAGTCTCGGCTTTTAGATGTTACCTCGCGTGATCGCTCCTTCTCTCTTCCTTGACGATATCCTCATCGCCTAATCCAAGTCTTCCAGCTCAGGCTGACATATTTCATTAACTCGATCCCCCGTAAGGAACTTAACCCTTTAACCTCTCAAACAAAACTAGAGACGTAATGAATGGTTTTGAAAACCGACAAGTTGAAGAATTCCCATATGTTGCATAAGTGTCAATTCTTCAAAACCAGAGACAATAGGGACCCAACCCTAAGGGTGAGTGCTCATATATGTAACCCATCTTGTCTGATGGAGCACGGCAGGGAAACATATAAAGCAAATAAAGCGTACTTTATATATATATATATATATATATATATATATATATATATATATATATATATATATATATATATATATATATATATATATATATATATATATATGTCGTGGTGAATAGGCAAAACTGGTCAATCAGCAAGAACTCATTTAAAATTAAGTCCTTTCTGAAATTTTCTCTTATACGTTTGAAAGATTTTTTTTTCATTTATGTTAATGTAAAAATTAATAATTTTGTACCGAAAGAACCTTAGAAAACTTACCTAACCTTATTATAACAAGCGCAACTTAATATAGCCTAATCCAACTAAATATATTTTAGATAAGTTTACAATAACTTAATAATATACAAACACAATGAAATATTTTTTTTTCGTTAGGTTCAGAATGAGTCTTGCCTTATTCGGCAAGAAGAGCGTTGCTATTTAAGCCAATATCGCAAGTTTTACCTATTCGGCAAGACATATATGCCATATACAAAGGATGAGCTAAATTCCGGATGTACTCAAACCACGGAACGGGTGAGTTTTTGAAATCACGGCGAGTGAGTCGTAAAAGTCCAGGTCAGTGCGTATGCCACTCGACCAGCTGGCTACAATAAGATTCATCCAACTAGGTTTATCTCTATACATGGGCTCCACTCTCCATGGTTTTAAACCCAACCCATTCCGTGGTGTGTTTGTAAACGTGTTATTTCGATTTCGTGAGTCAGGAGGGAGGGGGAGGGAAAGAAAAAACTCCTTCCCTTACCTTCTGCTCCCTGCTCTCCCTCTCATGGTATTATCCCTCCCACAAACCTTTCTTCCCTCCCTCTCTTTCTGACTTCTCTCAATCCTTATTTCAGAGCCTTTTAGCCTCTTCCCTCCCTGTCTACGTTATTGACGTACCTGGTGGTGGAGGGATGTCGTCTTGAAGACCACTGGTGCGGACGTCAGGACTGGCTGATGCGTCGTCCAGTGGTGCCTGGCGGTCGTCGTAGTCAGGAGGGGGCACTCCTGCGGAGGACAAGTCGTGCTCAGGTAGGAGAGCCAGGGGGCAAGTAAAGGTAATAATACCACATGGGAGTAAAAGTGGTTTGGGTGGAGAAAGTCATGATCAGAGCGATTCAAAGACATAACTGATGACTGACAAGGGACTGCAAGACAATGTTTGGACGAGAGACTGGCAAAGTCAAGCCATGATTAAGAGGGATTCAAACCATGATTAGGAAAGGGATTCAAGTCATGATTGTGAGAGGGATTCAAGTTAAAATCGGAGTGGTAACGACATGCTGAAAAAAAGGTTAAGATAAGATATGACTGTCAGGTAGTACTGACATGATGAAAGATTGAAGTAATGATATGACTGCAGGAGCTGAGACGTGATTAGTCACGCATGATGGGAATTATAAGGAATGATGGGAATTATAAGGAATGATGGGAATTCCAGGAATGATTCCTTACAGAAGCTTTGAACAAAATATATGAATGCACAATCTAAGCACTGTACTGGCAACAATATCAAACAAAAGACACACGTAGCAGGACAAGCTTTTATTATTAAAACGTTTCGCCCTGTATAGAGCTTCATCATTACTTGATAAAGCTCTACAAAGAGCGAAACGTTGTGCCACTGAAAGCATGTTGTGAAACGTGTCTGTTCTTTAGAGGCAACTTCGTGTTAAAGGTCGGAAGGTCAGGAATGACTGACTGGAAGGACTGGAATGATGACAGGAATAACTGACTGGAAGATCAAGAATGTCTGGAAGGATTGGAATGACGACAGGAATAACTGACTGGAAGATCAAGAATGTCTGGAAGGATTGGAATGACGACAGGAATAACTGACTGGAAGATCAAGAATATCTGGAAGGATTGGAATGACGACAGGAATAACTGACTGGAAGATCAAGAATGTCTGGAAGGATTGGAATGACGACAGGAATAACTGACTGGAAGATCAAGAATGTCTGGAAGGATTGGAATGACTACAGGAATAACTGACTGGAAGATCAAGAATGTCTGGAAGGATTGGAATGACGACAGGAATAACTGACTGGAAGATCAAGAATGTCTGGAAGGATTGGAATGACGACAGGAATAACTGACTGGAAGATCAAGAATGTCTGGGAGGATTGGAATGACGACAGGAATAACTGACTGGAAGATCAAGAATGTCTGGAAGGATTGGAATGACGACAGGAATAACTGACTGGAAGATCAAGAATGTCTGGAAGGATTGGAATGACGACAGGAATAACTGACTGGAAGATCAAGAATGTCTGGAAGGATTGGAATGACGACAGGAATAACTGACTGGAAGATCAAGAATGTCTGGAAGGATTGGAATGACGACAGGAATAACTGACTGGAAGATCAAGAATGTCTGGAAGGACTGGAATGACGACAGGAATAACTGACTGGAAGATCAAGAATGTCTGGAAGGATTGGAATGACGACAGGAATAACTGACTGGAAGATCAAGAATGTCTGGAAGGATTGGAATGACGACAGGAATAACTGACTGGAAGATCAAGAATGTCTGGAAGGATTGGAATGACGACAGGAATAACTGACTGGAAGATCAAGAATGTCTGGAAGGATTGGAATGACGACAGGAATAACTGACTGGAAGATCAAGAATGTCTGGAAGGATTGGAATGACGACAGGAATAACTGACTGGAAGATCAAGAATGTCTGGGAGGATTGGAATGACGACAGGAATAACTGACTGGAAGATCAAGAATGTCTGGAAGGATTGGAATGACGACAGGAATAACTGACTGGAAGATCAAGAATGTCTGGAAGGATTGGAATGACGACAGGAATAACTGACTGGAAGATCAAGAATGTCTGGAAGGATTGGAATGACGACAGGAATAACTGACTGGAAGATCAAGAATGTCTGGAAGGATTGGAATGACGACAGGAATAACTGACTGGAAGATCAAGAATGTCTGGAAGGATTGGAATGACGACAGGAATAACTGACTGGAAGATCAAGAATGTCTGGAAGGATTGGAATGACGACAGGAATAACTGACTGGAAGATCAAGAATGTCTGGAAGGATTGGAATGACGACAGGAATAACTGACTGGAAGATCAAGAATGTCTGGAAGGATTGGAATGACGACAGGAATAACTGACTGGAAGATCAAGAATGTCTGGAAGGATTGGAATGACGACAGGAATAACTGGAAGATCAAGAATGTCTGGAAAGATTGGAATGACGACAGGAATAACTGACTGGAAGATCAAGAATGTCTGGAAGGATTGGAATGACGACAGGAATAACTGACTGGAAGATCAAGAATGTCTGGAAGGATTGGAATGACGACAGGAATAACTGACTGGAAGATCAAGAATGTCTGGAAGGATTGGAATGACGACAGGAATAACTGACTGGAAGATCAAGAATGTCTGGAAGGATTGGAATGACGACAGGAATAACTGACTGGAAGATCAAGAATGTCTGGAAGGATTGGAATGACGACAGGAATAACTGACTGGAAGATCAAGAATGTCTGGAAGGATTGGAATGACGACAGGAATAACTGACTGGAAGATCAAGAATGTCTGGAAGGATTGGAATGACGACAGGAATAACTGACTGGAAGATCAATAATGTCTGGAAAGATTGGAATGACGACAGGAATAACTGACTGGAAGATCAAGAATGTCTGGAAAGATTGGAATGACGACAGGAATAACTGACTGGAAGATCAAGAATGTCTGGAAAGATTGGAATGACGACAGGAATAACTGACTGGAAGATCAAGAATGTCTGGAAGGATTGAAATGACGACAGGAATAACTGACTGGAAGATCAAGAATGTCTGGAAGGATTGGAATGACGACAGGAATAACTGACTGGAAGATCAAGAATGTCTGGAAAGATTGGAATGACGACAGGAATAACTGACTGGAAGATCAAGAATGTCTGGAAAGATTGGAATGACGACAGGAATAACTGACTGGAAGATCAAGAATGTCTGGAAAGATTGGAATGACGACAGGAATAACTGACTGGAAGATCAAGAATGTCTGGAAAGATTGGAATGACGACAGGAATAACTGACTGGAAGATCAAGAATGTCTGGAAAGATTGGAATGACGACAGGAATAACTGACTGGAAGATCAAGAATGTCTGGAAAGATTGGAATGACGACAGGAATAACTGACTGGAAGATCAAGAATGTCTGGAAAGATTGGAATGACGACAGGAATAACTGACTGGAAGATCAAGAATGTCTGGAAAGATTGGAATGACGACAGGAATAACTGACTGGAAGATCAAGAATGTCTGGAAAGATTGGAATGACGACAGGAATAACTGACTGGAAGATCAAGAATGTCTGGAAAGATTGGAATGACGACAGGAATAACTGACTGGAAGATCAAGAATGTCTGGAAAGATTGGAATGACGACAGGAATAACTGACTGGAAGATCAAGAATGTCTGGAAAGATTGGAATGACGACAGGAATAACTGACTGGAAGATCAAGAATGTCTGGAAAGATTGGAATGACGACAGGAATAACTGACTGGAAGATCAAGAATGTCTGGAAAGATTGGAATGACGACAGGACTTCAAGGTCAAGAATGACATTTCAAAAAAAAAAAAAATAATACTCTTCGATCTCAACTGAAACAAAATTGAAAAAAAAAATTGATGATGATCAAGTATTCAACTCTGCCTCACAATGGGACGGGTTGCCATGAAACTTTCAATCGGGTAAATCAATTCTGCTCAAAATAATGTACTGTAAAAAAAAAAAATCCGTGGCGTGGATGATGGAACTTTAAATTTTGATTTCTAATATAATTACTTCTGGACATCTGACCACAACTAATTCACATCAAATAAATTCTATTGTTTTCAGAATTCCTCTAACTTGAAGAATACTAAATTATTATTATTATTATTATTATTATTATTATTATTATTATTATTATTATGTTCATGGAAAGCCCTAAACCAGTAAGATTCATACAGCACTTACGTAAAGGAATCTTATTTTATTTAATTTTTTTTTAGAAAAAAACCAAACCGGCATCAAGGTAGCCCTTTATTGAAGGTGTAAACAATATGATATGTATTTCAAGGACTATGTTACGGCAGGCTCTTTCAGCCTTGATATTCAGTAACCTAACCTAACTTTGCCTAACCTAAATTAACCTAACCTAACCCGACTTGACCTAACCTAACTTGGCCTAGCGTAACCTAAGCTGACCTAGCCTAGGTAATTGAACACAAATGCAACTGATATGACAATGTTTTGTGGCAACGTTTGACAGCGACTTGACAAAGCTCCTGAGGGGCGAAACGTTGCCACAATACAATGTCACATTAGTTTCATCCTTGTCTATTTACCTAACACTAACCTAGCCTAACCTGACATGACGTAATCTCACCTAACATGACCTGACATGACCTAACCTAACCTAACGAAAGCTAAGCTAACCTAAAATAACCTAACATGACCTAAAATAACCTAAGATGACCTGACCTAATCTAACCTGACATGACACATGTTCACCCGCACCATGTTCACCCGCACCATGTGTGGCCCGCATCATGTGTGGCCTGCACCATGTGTGGCCTGCATCATGTGTGGCCTGCACCATGTGTGGCCCGCACCATGTGTGGCCCGCACCATGTGTGGCCCGCACCATGTGTGGCCCGCACCATGTGTGGCCCGCACCATGTGTGGCCTGCACCATGTGTGGCCTGCATCATGTGTGGCCTGCATCATGTGTGGCCTGCATCATGTGTGGCCCGCACCATGTGTGGCCCGCACCATGTGTGGCCCGCAACATGTGTGGCCCACACCATGTGTGGCCCGCACCATGTGTGGCCCGCACCATGTGTGGCCCGCACCATGTGTGGCCCGCACCATGTGTGGCCTGCATCATGTGTGGCCTGCATCATGTGTGGCCCGCACCATGTGTGGCCCGCACCATGTGTGGCCCGCACCATGTGTGGCCCGCACCATGTGTGGCCTGCACCATGTGTGGCCCGCACCATGTGTGGCCTGCACCATGTGTGGCCTGCACCATGTGTGGCCTGCATCATGTGTGGCCCGCACCATGTGTGGCCCGCACCATGTGTGGCCCGCACCATGTGTGGCCCGCACCATGTGTGGCCCGCACTATGTGTGGCCTGCACCATGTGTGGCCTGCATCATGTGTGGCCTGCATCATGTGTGGCCTGCATCATGTGTGGCCCGCACCATGTGTGGCCCGCACCATGTGTGGCCCGCACCATGTGTGGCCTGCATCATGTGTGGCCTGCATCATGTGTGGCCTGCATCATGTGTGGCCTGCATCATGTGTGGCCCGCACCATGTGTGGCCCGCACCATGTGTGGCCCGCACCATGTGTGGCCCGCACCATGTGTGGCCCACACCATGTGTGGCCCGCACCATGTGTGGCCCGCACCATGTGTGGCCCGCACCATGTGTGGCCCGCACCATGTGTGGCCCGCACCATGTGTGGCCCGCACCATGTGTGGCCCGCACCATGTGTGGCCCGCACCATGTGTGGCCCGCACCATGTGTGGCCCGCATTATGTGTGGCCCGCACCATTTGTGGCCCGCACCATGTGTGGCCCGCACCATGTGTGGCCCGCACCATGTGTGGCCCGCACCATGTGTGGCCCGCACCATGTGTGGCCCGCACCATGTGTGGCCCGCACCATGTGTGGCCCGCACCATGTGTGGCCCGCACCATGTGTGGCCCGCACCATGTGTGGCCCGCACCATGTGTGGCCCGCATCATGTGTGGCCCGCACCATGTGTGGCCCGCACCATGTGTGGCCCGCACCATGTGTGGCCCGCACCATGTGTGGCCCGCCGCACTAAACTCGCCTCTCCAGCCAAAATAAAATAAATATTATTATAATTAATAATAATATTAGACTAGAAAATTATTATTATTATTATTATATACAAAAATGCGCTAGTCTTGCTTATTACTGTTATTAGTTAGTATTAGCGTTGTATTATTATACTGAAGGAGAAGCGCTAAGCCCGTAGGTGTGACAGAGAACTAGTGTTAGTGATGGTACATCAAGGCAGGTTAGTCCCTCACTTACCAGCGATCAGGTCATCAAGTCCCTGAAGACGCTGCCTCTGTCTGGCTGCCTCATCCCTGCCTTCATCGTCAGCGCTTCTGGACGATGACAGCGACGAAGAGGAAGAGCAGGAGTCTCTTTGACTGGCGTCCTTCGGGGAGGACCGTCCGCGGCGAGTGGACTCTCTGATTCGTCCTTCGCCACCGGCGTCCCTGGTGCGAGCTTCACCGGCGTCCCTGGTGCGTCCGTCTGCACCGGCTTCCCTACTACGTCCGTCTGCACCTGCGTCCCTGGTGCGTCCGTCGCCAGCGGCAGCGTCCCTGATGCGAGCGTCTCCTGCAGCGGCCCTGACCATGAGTGAAGGGTCGATGTCCTCGTAGTGGTGGTCGTGGCAGCTGCTGCTGCTAGCTGTGGAGACTGCGTCGTCACTGCTGTGTATGTCAGCTTTCACTGTCGAGCCAAGAAGAAAAGTTGTTGGTGAGATGGAGAACCCATGAAGGAAAAAACAACTGCGTAATTTGGAGTGATGAGGATAGAGACCGAATACTGGGGGTCAGAAACAGTGTACTGATGGACAGCAGGTGAGGGTTTGCAGCAAGAAATATAGCGTTGGAGCCAGAAGGTGTATGTGTGTGTCTTGTGGTCAGAAATTCAGCGATGGGGGCAGCAGGTGTGTATCTTGCGGTCAAAAATCATGCGTTGGGTGGCTAGGACCAACAAGGTAGGACCAACGGGTTGTTCATAATAAGATTACGAAATAGCAAAACTCAAATGCATAAACAATGAGAAGTGATGGTAAAATAATATGCAAATGAATGAGCTATTTAAAAACAGGTTTGAATAGAGGTAATAGAAAATCAGCCAATACTGACTATGCTGAGAACATCCCAGTGGATTAACCCAGCCATTCTCAGCCTAGAAGTTCAATTCCTGCGGTTAGGAGCATAGTGTACTCACCTATATGTGGTTGCAGGGGTCGATTCATAGCTCCTGGCCCCGTGTGTGTGTGTGTGTGTGTGTGTGTGTGTGTGTGTGTGTGTGTGTGTGTGTGTGAAAAACTAGAAAAAGAAATCACCAAAAAATGAAGACTAGGAAACAAGAACAATGAAAAAGAGAACAATAAAAACCAAAAGAACACTAAAAGAAACAAGACTGCTTGAAAAACCAAAGAACACCGAAACAAAGAACACTGGAAATAAAGAATACCGGAAATAACGAAGAACGCTAGAAATAACAGTGAACACTGAAAAAACAAAACAATGAAAAACAAAGAACACTTAAAAAACACCGAATAAACAACAACAACAACAAAAAAACTGACACAAAGAACACTGGAAACATAAAAGAACTCGGGAAAACAAAATCACCTTTGGCTGGCCCGGGTCAGTGGTTAGTGTGAGGCGTGAGAACGTCTGTGTTGTGTCCTTGTCTGCCTACCACACACCTGACAGTCAGGCAGACAGTCAGCCAGTCAGTCAGTTAGTTACTTACTTAGATAATCAATCAGTCAGTTATTTAATCAGTCAGTCAATCAGTTAGTTATTTAGTCAGTCAGTCAGTCAATCAGCCAGTTAGCCAGTCAGGTAGTCACTTAGTCAATCAGTCAGTCAATCAGTTAGCCAGTCAGCCAAAAAAGTCATGTTTAGATAGTGGTTACAGGAAGCAGAAAGCTGGCTCAGTGCTCTTCCATGACGCCCACTCTACGGGGCACCTGAGGACTCAGACATTTCCATGCCTGGAGTTATATCAGGTTCTAGTCCTTTCTTTACGTAGTACTTTCTCCTAGTGCCTCTGGTGCACTTCCGCTTTCTTATTAGTATATTTTAGTGAGATGACTTTCTCACTGTGTATCTAGAGCCTTCCTTTCTTGTGTTAAATCTCCCTTATTATTCTTCCAGTGTTATTTTCTTATCCATTCACTGCGTACAGTCTTGAATAAATCAAATAAATCAAATAAAAACTCTAATATTTTTTTTTTCTGACGAGATGTTTAAAATTCTTTATCAGCTGATGTGCTTATGTAATTAAAATATCATTATTCTCAAGCACTATTTATAAACATTGCTGACGTGTTGAGATGATTACGAATAATTTCTTATCCTCTTCGTATTCTTAAAACTACTTGTGATAATCCACTTGCATGTTTAATATGTTACTAATTATAATGCCATATTATAATGCCTTATTTAAATCAAGGTTAAAGTTCTTCAAATGATGGACTCAAAGGCATATTAACCAGAGACAAAATCACACCGTGTATTAATTTGCAAAGAACAATTACACACTGCATTACGAGAACCTCTAGGCAGCTCGATGCTGACGTCTGGGAATGGAACACAGTCACCTCCCGGCCCCAGTGTTATATTGCTGGAGTAATTGTGAGAATGAAAGGTGGGAGAGAGTAGCTGAACCTCAGAAGTACGTTGTCGAGGAAGCTTCAGAGACAAGTGTCATTGTGGTAATGGTATATAATACCCACCAGTAGATGTTTTCATCTACCAGACCGGTGTGTTGTGGAGGAGGCTGAGGCATTGAAGTGTATTGCTGAGGCTGAGATCTCTGAAGTGTGTTCCGAGGCTGAGGCTCTGAAGTGCGTTGTTGTAAAGGCTGAGGTTTTGAAGTGTTTTTTTTTTCAAAATTATGTACACTCGCAGCCTGCTGCTACCCTTTTGTAATAATTAGATAATGGGAAACACAAGCAAGCCAGAATATATATATGGTGTGGCGTGTCTCTCAAGTGTATATACACAGTGCGTTTACTTCACTGCCTATATTAGTGATAAAATTAATCTTAACTGGTGGTGAACACATTACAGTCTCACGGTCACAGAGGATAAGGTTCACACAGCAGGGAGTTTCATACATGAGCTGGGAGATTTCCGAAGCCAATTAGGACAGACTCAAGCATTCCAATATGTATCTAGCCGCTACGAAAGTTGCAAGCGAGAATGGAAAGGTTATATATGTTAACTATTCCGTAGATCATCGCCTACGCTGCCCGGTCTCAAACCAAACCTCCTCAATTGGGATGGAAATATTAGTAATGAAAACTAGTCGAAACACACAAGAAAGTAAAGTGTAATACATACTGAATATAAGTAGAAGTCTGCAAGATTTAACTCTCACCCTGCGTGTTTATGAGGCAGAAATAAAGCAGGAATCCTACCAGACTACAAAACCTTTAATTGAAATACGTTTCACAACAATCACCATCTTTCATCGATCCATCCAACAACCAAAACTTCCCACCATCAACCCAACCAGCAACTATCAACTATCATACAGAATAGGATAGCTGCACACTGCTGGTATGTCATGCTAGTTTAATACAAAGAAAAAAAAACTTTTCCAGCACCCTCAGCACGAACCTCACCTCGGAGCACACAACACACACATCTCTCTTAAACAATTCTCACGACTTGTCAAGGGCCACTAAACTTTACAATTAGTCTAAGATACATCTCTCTTTCAGACACGTAAGCGCTTACACACACACACACACACACATACACACACACACACACACACACACACACACACACACACACACACACACACACACACACACACACACACACACGAATGTAAAAGCCCGAGCGACAGACTGAAGGAAGGTTCCAAACACAGCTTTAAGAACAAGTATGCTAAGGCCTACAAGGCGAGGCGTGATTGAATCTGGTCACAGCAAACAACAGAGTACATGCAGTCGTACCCAGTTACTGTACTCTCACCTCCCTCTCCCCACATTAACGTCTCTCAACAAGAGCAGATACTATTATGTTGATAAATAAGTGAGACAACACACCATCCTCCTCCATCCAGGTACCTACACCTCACCAACTATAATATCTTCTCTAAGGTGTTGCTTAACCTTGACCTCACTTCCTTTACCACCACACTGACACACTCTCACCCTTATTCTCCTGCCTTTCCACGCAAATCTTCCTTTTATACCCCCCCCCCCATTCAATCTTTTTCTCCTCCAATACCCTCCCCCTCCTCACTATCCACTCATACGTCAGCCATCCTCTAACTTCATTCACCATCCGCTACCCTAGGGAAGTCACACCTATTCTAAAAAAAAAAATAAAATAAACTTAACTCTCCAGACCAATTCACTCGCTTCTTTCCCTCGTTCCTCAGTTTCATAATACCTACAATTGTGCCCCACTCTCACGAACTCTTTTTTCCCATTCATTCATTCATTCTCTCTCTCTCTCTCTCTCTCTCCCTTCAACTGACTGAAGACAGGAAAGATAAGCAAAGGTCTAAACCACTGATCATCAAAGAAATTGCTGCCTTTCTCAAAGACGGCTCTGGAAATGACTGAAAACATACTCAGTACCTTCTTCCTGATAAACTGAATTACCACATTCAAGGTATCAGAGTATAAGTCATTCATGACGTGCAGTGTGATAACCTCGAGAGTAACCTCCTGGACTATCAGAAGTGCTAGAAAATACTGCACAACTTGCAGCATCCCACACGGGAGATTCCTTGACGCAGATGAGAGGTTTCTTGATCAAAGAAATTGGCGCTACGTTTCATTGGAACGAAGGTGATGATTGCCTCCCAGGACCTGCATAACTCATACGGGTACACCGCCCCCACCCCCATTAAAGTAATAGTAACGACCTTCAGCTCAATATGAAGGTTAACGAATAAGGTGTTGTGTCCACAAGACATACATTCCTTCCTCTAACAACACATTTCCTTCAAAACTGGCACATTATGTTGCTTCCCCAATGTTTTAATCACACAAAGTAATTAGAGGCCTTGAAAGAAGGGGATCGGGGACAATAGGGACATAGACGTCAGTTACCCATCGCTATGGCCGGGTCGCTATGCTCTCCAGTTTCGTCTGGGAACACATAGGATCAAGTACCCTGTGGAGAATCAAATCCTACATCGTTTCGTACAAAAAATAACTTGACGATGATAACGAGTCACAACAACGTTAAAAAAAATATTAAATAATATATACGACATTATAGAAGCAATGTAAATACACAGTTTGAAAGGGAAGTACGACAGAGCTCATGAGGGAAAATAGTGAAATCGGTAGTACACTAAAAAAAATGGGGCCAAGAGGTATAAGTCAACCCCACAGCCACAACTAAGCGGGTAGATCTAGGCTAGTACACACACACACAGCCCTCACTACCACAGACATTACAGCTGGTAGTAATTACACAGGAAACAGGATGTGGTTGTCAGATTACGAGGAAATGGTAAGAGAATTTAATAACGCATAATCAGGACATTGGGGACAAGACGGCCATTATCTTTCCAAGTTGGAATGTCGGACTTTGCGTGTCTCTTCCACACTGTCTCTCTCTCTCACAATGTTTCCTCCACACTGTCTCTCACACAGTCTCTCCCACACTGTCTCTCACACTGTCTTCCACACTGTCTCTCTCACATTCTCTTCCACGCTGTCTCATACTATCTCACACTGTTTCTCCCACACTGTGTCACACTGTCTCTCCCACACTCTCTCCCACAATGTCTCTCACTCTCCCACACTCTCAAATTCTCCTCCACACTGTCTCATACTATCTCACTGTTTCTCCCACACTGTCTCTCTAACACTCTCTCCCACAGTCTCTCCTACACTGTCCCTCCCACAGTCTCTCCTACACTGTCTCACACTGTCTCTCTCTCTCTCAAACACTACCTTAGACATTATTTTTCTCCCTCAACCTCTCTTTCTTCACTAATTCACTTACCTCCTCCCTCACTCCCATTACCCAGGAGCCGTGTGACTCCTGCGTCTTTAGCGCTTCCCCACTAATACCCGTTCCCGCCTCTCTACACACTCACCTGCACTCTGAGCACTCAACGAACGTACACGTGTACTCACGCACATCTTGTCACTATCTACACTCACTCACCTAAGCGCATCCATTCCTGGTGAGTCCACAGTCACAGTGAAATATGTATTCACAGAGTATTCAGTGAGTTACTAGAGTTGCTAAACAATATAACTGAAGCTTAGGTTATTGACTTCAGTTGCTAGACAGATATATATAGACTTCAGATATATATAAACACAAACACTCATACAAATTACTGGCTCAGTTTTAGTTTTAATTTTTACTGTTTTTTTTTTTTAGGAAAACACACACACGAGAGAGAGAGAGAGAGAGAGAGAGAGAGAGAGAGAGAGAGAGAGAGAGAGAGGTGCTCGATTAAGGCCTTAATGACACAATTCTCCCTCTAGATCGACAATTTTGTACTCTAGCTACCATCAATCAAGGCAGAGTTGACCTAGTTGCTGCCTATTTTTCTGCCAAGATGTAAGTGCCACACCTGGACAGCACCTCTGGTGGCTGCTTGCAGGAACTGTCAAAACTGTCGGAGGGTGACAGCAAAAGAAATACCTCCTCCTTCAAATCTCTGGTCAAGATAGCCCAAGATTGCTAAGAAGCAGTGGTGCTCAGCTTTCATTGCCTCTAACTCACATCTATTATCTCTGCCACAACGGGGGAGGTGAGTGATACTCACAACTACAGTGTTAATGATGTCAATTACAGGAAAGATTCTTGAGACGACCTATAAATATAATTTTTAATAACTTGCTATTATGATCCAGTAAATATTGTTTAAGCAAAGGATGAAAGGGGGAATAAATTTCAATATTTAGAGAATGCTGCGACTAAAATATCATTCATCACTCACTAGCACACATGCCAAAACATACGCAATATAAGACTAACCTCCGGCATATACACACACAAAAAAAAACGCTCAATACAATAAAGATTTTACACAAAAAAAAATGGGTTATTAATAGTAGAATGACCTAATATTTGTCAGAGGCTCCTACAGGTACCTCAGTTATTATAAAAATAATCTAAACTATGAAGGATGAAGAAGAGGACATATATTTGAAGTGTCACAGTCAGCAACACTAAAAGTTTAAGACAGAGAAGCAGCAACACCCAGGAGGTGACCTGGGTGAGGTACATACGTATGTCTTAGCCTCAACCTACAGATAATCTTTTCATAACGACATTTCCTACAGAAAGAGGAAGGTCAAACCTCCACTTCCTTCCACAGTGACTACCAGGTCTGCCGCGTTCCATCTGACACTGTCGCGTGTAGCTCAAAAACAAAAAAAAAAAGTAGCTGCGAGAGAAAAGTTTGCTATAGTGTGTGCTCATAGAGCAAGCAGCCTTGTCCTCCGCATCAGTCAGTTCAATACCAGGACTAAATCAGAGCCTGGGTACCAACAGAGCTGCATGTCTTTGCACTGATCGTGGAGATCAGTGCAAAGACATGGATCTTCTGGTCTACAGGACTGACAGGAACATGCTGAATGAGAGTGAGCAGAGTACTCTGATGATTTAAGTTTGTAGTGAACCGGGACTCGCCATGTAACTCCATAGTAGATTCCCTTGGTTAATGGGATATGGAGGACTTCCTTGACAAATAGGATAATAAAGAGTCCTCATCATTGATGGCTACAAAACCCACTCCATCGTTGTTCTTCGAACTGTCTGTAAAGACATTAGTCCTTAATAACTTAATAACTTAACTGAATTATCCTCGCTAGAGTCCAGCACTTAGGTATCTCAATCTAGCAGCTACGACGATGTCTTTCCATAAGCAGACATATCCAGACCTAAATCTCGGAGGGCAGCCCTTATCCAAATAAAAGAATCCTCAGTTTATCACTGGCAGGATCCCTCTTTCCCTTCTCCAGAGACTGTTGAGTAGGTCGGCTTATTATGCAAGCACCGGACGGATAGCGCAAACCTAGATTCATACAGCAAGAGTCCAAGAAGCCCTTAACACCTTCTACCTTGAGGTTCTCAAAGGAGGATGTTGGGAATGTCTCAGGTGCAGATATGAATCCTACAGGTGGTGCGCGAGATGCGGGATCAGTTCATGATTGTTTTGCCACAGATTTATAACAGTCTTATAGCTGTATATATTTAACAGCTTGTCATGGGGGAGGTCTATTAGGATACCATGAGGTAAAGAAAAAATCAAATGGAAAAGAGGGCTGCTGAGATACTATAAACAGTGAAAAAGAATCACGTGGCCATTACTCACACACCAGCGCTGAAGAGTTAACCAACCTAGTTAACATCTTGTTGCTGTTGTGGTGTGAAACATTTAGGCTGAAGAAAGTTGACTAAACGACCGAAGTGTCAATCAACGCTGCGTAAACATGATAAAAATAGCACAGCTTGATATGAAAAAAATTATGTCAACCACAGGTACATGACAAACTTTCAGCTTTCAACCCTACAGTGTCAGGATATAAACACATTAACACACAGTAACGTATATATTAACACACACACACACACACACACACACACACACACTAACATCTTCACTTCTACGTTGTAGAGAAAGTTGACCCATCTTTCCTCCCCCCCAGCCTCCCTCCTCCTCCATGACGAGGTGTAAACAATAAACCCGTGTAAGCACGCAGCCGTGACTCACTTGTAATTAGGTACAGGTGCATAACACTGATCATTGTCTTTAAATTAAGATCACTCAACTTTGTGTTCCATTTGCTCCGTGAGCGAGTAAGAACAGACACGTACTCTCTCTCTCCCTCTTTCACACATAACCAGGAGAGATCAAGCTATACACCGCTGGATAGGAAACTCAAGGAAGACATGGTCACGACATACGATATACTCGCAGATATCAATAAGGAGGGTAAATACAGGTCGTGGCAAAGATTTTTAACAAGGACGAACAAGCATAAATAGGAAGACCCCAGAAGAGATATAAAGAGGAACTTCAGCTTGAGGGAGATAACTGATCATAATTTTAATATTCATGAGGAAGCGTTAAACCCATAAGGGAGGCAATGTTAGGAAGTATAGGAGCGAGGACTTGCTTGTCAGGTATAGGAATGAGAAGTAATCACGTTTGATCCGAGAAAAGGGAGAGTAGCTCATTTACCATGTCATGCCATCCCTTGAAGGCATGACAGGGATCAACCAGGGGATGTCATGCCATCCCTTGAAGGCATGACAGGGATCAACCAGGGGATGTCATGCCATCCCTTGAAGGAATGACAGGGATCACCCAGGGGATGTCATGACATCCCTTGAAGGCATGACAGGGATCAACCAGGGGATGTCATGCCATCCCTTGAAGGAATGACAGGGATCAACCAGGGGATGTCACGCCATCCCTTGAAGGCATGACAGGGATCACCCAGGGGATGTCATGACATCCCTTGAAGGCATGACAGGGATCACCCAGGGGATGTCATGCCATCCCTTGAAGGCATGACATGGATCAACCAGGGGATGTCATGCCATCCCTTGAAGGCATGACATGGATCAACCAGGGGATGTCATGCCATCCCTTGAAGGCATGACAGGGATCAACCAGGGGATGTCATGCCATCCCTTGAAGGCATGACAGGGATCAACCAGGGGATGTCATGACATCCCTTGAAGGCATGACAGGGATCAACCAGGGGATGTCATGCCAACCCTTGAAGGCATGACAGGGATCAACCAGGGGATGTCATGACATCCCTTGAAGGCATGACAGGGATCAACCAGGGGATGTCATGCCATCCCTTGAAGGCATGACATGGATCAACCAGGGGATGTCATGCCATCCCTTGAAGGCATGACAGGGATCAACCAGGGGATGTCATGCCATCCCTTGAAGGCATGACAGGAATCACCCAGGGGATGTCATGCCATCCCTTGAAGGCATGACAGGGATCACCCAGGGGATGTCATGCCATCCCTTGAAGGCATGACAGGGATCACCCAGGGAATGTCATGCCATCCCTTGAAGGCATGACAGGGATCACCCAGGGGATGTCATACCATACCTTGAAGGCATGACAGGGATCACCCAGGTACTGGAGCAGCAGCAGCGACTACCATACGGGAGTTCAGTTCTCACAACGACGATGCGCACGATACTGCGACGACACCCGTGGCACTGAGATGACACCCGTGGTACTGCAACGACACCCGTGGCACTGAGATGACACCCATGGTACTGCAACGACACCCGTGGCACTGAGATGACACCCGTGGTACTGCAACGACACCCGTGGTACTGCAACGACACCCGTGGCACTGAGATGACACCCGTGGTACTGCAACAACACCCGTGGCACTGAGATGACACCCGTGGTACTGCAACGACACCTGTGGCACTGAGATGACACCCGTGATACTGCAACGACACCCGTGGCACTGAGATGACATCCGTGGTACTGCAACGACACCCGTGGCACTGAGATGACACCCGTGGTACTGCAACGACACCCGTGGCACTGAGATGACACCCGTGGTACCGAGACGACACCCGTCGCACCGCGACGACAACCGTGGCACCGCGACGACACCCGTGACACTGAGACGACACCCGTGACACCACGACGACAACTTGGCACCGCGACAACACCCGTGGCACCACGACGACACCCGTAGCACCGCGACATCACCCGTGACACGGCGACAACACTCGTGGCACCACGACGACACCCTTGACACTGCGACAACACCCTTGGGTTTGCATCACTCATATTAACTCTTCAACGAAAGGATGCTTCAGTGCCAGTGGGTGCTGCTTTAGTGCCAGTTTCTCAGGTCAGTTCTAATCACCTTCCATTCCGTAGGCACTGTATCACCCCTATGGCTATCATTTCCCAATAATAATAATAATAATAATAATAATAATTACTCCGATAGATCAATTAATTATTTAGGGGCCAGGAGCTGGAGTGCGGTCCACACATAGTAATCATGAATAATATACAACTTTTCCCACTCACAAATGTTTTAAAAGGCTGCATTTTAGGTTTCACTTTCTAATCCCATATAAATAATAAATAATAAATATTATCTTCATTTACTCTAAGTACACGTACAAGGTATCGTAGTAATAATGAAATTGTTTGCTCGCTAAGGAATAAATATTGGGTTGATTTAGTGATGATGTGGCTCCTCCCATTTTAAAACGTGAAGTTTATTGTACTTTAGAGAAGAGATTCGCTTGAAGTAGATCGCCAACGAGCGGAATTCGCTTGAAGTAGATCGCCAACGAGCGGAATTCGCTTGAAGTAGATCGCCAACGAGCGGAATTCGCTTGAAGTAGATCGCCAACGAGCGGCATAACCTCAAGAATTACCCCGAAGATCGCCACCACACTTCACACACACACACACACACACACACACTCAAAAAAAATTCAATTACCAGGTGTAGAAAACGTAGGAGAAACCCCACCCACAAGTGCTTAACAAGCAAATAATGAGTTACCTCGTTAAAAAAAATATATAAATTCTTCGTTTAGTGATTCAGGTGTTCCGGGTGCCTTGAGAGAGAGAGAGAGAGAGAGAGAGAGAGAGAGAGAGAGAGAGAGAGAGAGAGAGAGAGAGAGAGAGAGAGAGAGAGAGAGAGAATCTGTGAAAATTCAGCCAATTCCTTCTCTTCACCCCCTTCCCCACCAGCCCTGGCCCTCCTTAATTAAGCCCTTCCGTCACCTCGTTCACCTATGTGAGAAACAGCACAGGCCGTAGGACTTACCCTTGTGGAACCCCACTCGACACATGCACCCACTACCACACCTCGCCACGTACCATCACCCGTTGTTTTCCTCTATAATTATTTTTGATAATTCTTCCTCTTCGTTTTCACCATCCGGCATCAATTACACTTTCGTTTTCATCAAAATTTTCATTTACAAACTTATTTCATTAAAACATAATTACTTTATTTTACCATAATCAGCAATAAAAAATAGAATTATTATTAGTATTACTAGTAGTAGTAGTAGTAGTAGTAAGAGGAGTTATTGTTATTTTTCTCCGTCTTAGGAATAATAAATGAAAAAAAGCCTAATGTTTAAGAGCCTTCTACAAATCTTCAATGAGAAGCAGTGGTAACAACCACGGTGTAACAACCACGGTGTAACAACCACTGTTTAACAACCTCGTTGTAACAAGCTAGTATAACAAGCTAATTTTAACAACCCATTTGTATCATTAAGCTAGGCGAGTCTCATGGAGTACAAAGATTCAGCTCTTGGGCCACCTCTCAGCCTCCGGTTGACAGATTGTATTTACAATAAACAGTAATACTTAGAGTATATATTGTTTTTTCTTCTTGTGTGTGCGGTCCACTACACTTCTTCACTTCTCTCCACGAGTGTTTTCCTGTGGTAATCCGCTCTCTGCGTACTCTCAAGTCTGTAGTCGTGGACTGTGTGCGTGTTTCTCTAAGCATCCTGTATGTTGTGATAATGTCCCCTCAATTTTTCTCTATTCTTAAGAGTGCCGTGAGTTCAGCCTCACAAGTCTCTTTTCGTAGTTTCATTTCCTTAGTTTCGGTAACAGCCGTCTTGCAAAACGTTGTTAAACCTCAATTTTTTTACGATAATGCTTATTTTATAATTGGTCTGACATATGGTGCGAATACTGACTTGGACGTTCCAATGTTTTTATTCCTGAATGCTTGTCATTCTTATTTGCGCAAGTCTGGCGTTCGACGCTGATCTTAAAAGGTCTGTGCGTATTTATATGAATATGTGTGGTATAAGGTTGACCCCCAGATCTTTCCCACTGTGAGCCTCTCATTGCTTTGCATTTATAATGAACGAATTTTTTAGTAGGTACTTGCCTGACCACGTTACCTAGGAGCCACTTCCTGCCTCCTCCAGATATCTTTCCCAAAATCACGTGCGTGTGTGTGTGTAAGGGGGATGATGAGCTGCGTGATCACGCTTGTGTGCGTACATGCTTAACAGCTGCAAGCGTCATGAGATATAGGTCAAGTTTAGACGCAGCAAATAGAAAAGACGCATGCGGCCCACAACCCACACCTCCAGGCTGACCACACTCCACTGACGCCCTCAAGAGCCTTCCCTGGAGGACCCACAATCAACACCCTAAGCTCATCAACTCAAAACCCTAGATACGTTACACTTCCTTTCTCTCTCTTTTTTTTTTTTTTTTTACACAGGGTTTGACAAGGTTAAGGATCCCTAGCTTTATTGACAGCTATTTACAGGTTAAGGATTCCTAACTTTATTGGCAAGCTAAGAGCTGTTACCTACATCAGCTCATTTGAAAGCATTTTTATTGTTATGAGACATACAAGTAGGAAACAGGATGAAGTTGGAGCCATCTGTGGGCCAGCATTTTCATTTGATCAACTGACTTTATCTCGTTGACATCATTATCCTGTACGAATGTGTTCCATACTCGAGTCATCCTGGGTATGTATGATCTCAGATGGAGTGATGTTCTGGAGAAGGGTACAGCCAGAGTGAAGTTGCTGCTTTCTGCCCGTCTTGTGGCATAAAAGCTTGTTTCACGCTGTCCTCGAAGTGGATCCAAGTGTGGTATTTTGACAATATTGGCCTTGTACATAACAGTAAGGCCACCCACATCCCTCCTATGTTGAAGGCTCTGCTGAAATGACAGATCTATCCAGGATGGGTCCAGGCGAGAGATGAGACGTCTTGCTCTGTTCTCTACTCTGTCAAGCAGTCGCAGATGAGAGGGGGAGCAGGCAAACCAAGAAAGTGGAGCATACTCAAGGTGCGAGCGTACTTGTGCCTCGTACAGGATCTTGCAACCCCTACTGTCAAGCAGATGCGAGATACGGCGAAGTGCTGTAAGCTTCCTGGCTGCCTTGTTTGCAAGATTTACAACATGGTTCTTCATGGTTAGTTTGGAGTCAAATTTCACCCCAAAGATATCAACTTCTTCTCCAGGTGCCAACACCCTCCCATTCATCCTTACTACTGCACCAGCATTACCATCATGGTGCCTAGAGACGATCATCATTCGCGTTTTCTCAGGTGCAAATGTTACTTGCCATCTATTTCCCCAAGCTGGTATAACTCTCAGCTGCTAATTGATGTAGCTTAGAGCAGCTGGCATTTCTTCTCTTGGATAAGTGAATGTCAGTGTACAGTCGTCTGCATATGCATGTGATTCTGGGATGAGATGAAGAAGGTCGTTGAAGTAGACATTCCATAACAATGGACCCAGCACGCTTCCTTGTGGAACACTTGCCCCAATAGGATGTCTTGCTGATTCCGTTCCATTGAGAACTACACTTAGAGATCTACCATGAAGGTAATCACTGAGGAGAAATAGCGTAGAGCCTGCAATTCCCAGTGCTTGAAGTTTTGCTAAGAGGCCCTGGTGCCACACCCGGTCGAAAGCGCCAGCAATGTCCAGTGCTACCACACAGCTGACTTTGGATTCATCCAGTGACTGGTGCCACTTAGTGGAGAGGTTTAACAACAGATCAGCAGCAGAGTAACCTTTCCTGAAGCCATATTGACGATCACAAAGTAGTGAGTGGTAGTCAAAAAACTCTGTCATTTGTCTTGAGATTATTATCTCAAGGATCTTACCAGTGATTGACAGGAGTGACACTGGTCTGTAGTTGCTGATTTCTGCTCTGCTCTTCTTTTTGTGAACAGGGACTACATTTGCCTCTTTCCATAGAGAGGGCCATTTACACTGTACTAGGCAGTGCTGAAAGATGCGAGTTAGAGGTGCTGCTAGCTGGTCTGCACATCTTCTCAACAATCTTGGGCTCAACTTGTCTGGGCCCACAGCCTTTTCTTGGTCAAGCGATTTAAGAAGGAAATGCACCTCCTCCTGCCTTATTGTCACCACTGACAGTTTTGACACAGTTCTTGCAGCTAGCAAGAACTCTCTCTC
Organism: Cherax quadricarinatus; assembly: GCF_038502225.1. NCBI lineage: Eukaryota > Metazoa > Arthropoda > Malacostraca > Decapoda > Parastacidae > Cherax > Cherax quadricarinatus. Next base: position 18,017,823 of record NC_091313.1, read on the forward strand.
TCTCTCTCTCTCTCTCTCTCTCTCTCTCTCTCTCTCTCTCTCTCTCTCTCTCTCTCTCTCTCTCTCTCTCTCTCTCTCTCTCTCTCTCTCTCTCTGCCTCTGTCTCTGCCTCTGTCTCTGCCTCTCTGTCTCTCTGTCTGTCCCTCTGTCTCTGTCTCTGTCTGTGTCTCTGTCTCTGTCTGTCTCTGTCTCTGTCTCTCTGTCTCTCTCTCCCTCTCACTCTCCACACACAAAAAGGGGGAAAACATCACATCTATGGCTAAATGTAAGAGTGTTCGGCGACCTAGATAGTATCAGTGCAGTGATCAGAGACGTAGAAGGTAAATTTTTAACACGGGCAGGTGCAGGGTATTGAATTTTGGATAGAACAATGTCAAACATGAGAATAAAATGTTTGAAAACCCGCTAGGCGAAACAAAAGAAAAGCAGGACCTTGGTGAGTATTAGCAATGACCTATACAAACAATGCCTAACTGCGAGCAGACAGGCCAACAGAATACTAGGTTAAAAATAAAGGAATTTAGAGTACAAAGCACCAGAAACAACTGACAACACACACACACAGACACACACACACACACACACACACACACTGGCTGAGGTGGCAAGAAGAGCTCACTTGAGCAGAGCAAAGTTACTGGTAATGGGCGATTTCAACCACAGGGAGATCGACTGGGAAAACCTGGAGCCACATGGGGGTCCCGAAACATGGAGAGCCAAGATGATGGATGTGGTACTTGAAAACCTCATGCATCAACATGTCAGGGACACAACCAGAGAGAGAGGGGAGGATGAGCCAGCAAGACTGGATCTTGTGTTCACCCTGAGCAGTTCAGACATTGAGGACATCACTTACGAGAGGCCCCTTGGAGCTAGCGATCACGTGGTTCTGAGTTTTGACTATATAGTAGAGTTACAAGTGGAGAAGGTAACAGGAACTGAAGGGAACAGGCCAAACTATAAAAGGGATACTACACAGGTATGAGAAACTTCCTGCAGGAGGTTCAGTGGGACAGAGAAATGGTAGGAAAATCAGTAAACGAGATGATGGAATATGTGGCAACAAAGTGCAAGGAGGCAGAGGAAAGTTTTGTTCCCAAGGGAAACAGAAATAATAGGAAGACCAAAACGAGTCCTTGGTTTACCCGAAGGTGTAGGGAGGCAAAAAACTAAGTGCAACAGAGAATGGAAAAGGTACAGGAGGCATAGGACCCAGGAAAACAAGGAGATTAGTAGAAGAGCCAGAAACGAGTATGCACAGATAAGGAGGGAGGCCCAGCGACAGTATGAAAACGACATAGCATCGAAAGTCAAATCTGACCCGAAACTGCTGTATAGCCACATTAGGAGGAAGACAACAGTCAAGGACCAGGTGATAAGGCTGAGGAAAGAAGGTGGAGAACTCACAAGAAACGATCAAGAGGTATGTGAGGAGCTCAACACGAGATTTAAGGAAGTATTTACAGTAGAGACAGGAAGGACTCTGGGGGGACAGACCAGATGGGGACACCAGCAAGGAATACACCAACAAGTGTTGGACGACATACATACAGATGAGGAGGAGGTGAAGAAACTGCTAAGGGACATCGATACCTCAAAGGCAATGGGACCGGACATCTCCCCGTGGGTCCTTAGAGAGGGAGCAGATATGTTGTGCGTGCCACTTACCACAATCTTCAACACGTCCCTGGAAACTGGGCAACTACCTGAGGTATGGAAGACGGCAAATGTAGTTCCCATTTTTAAAAAAGGAGACAGAAAAGAGGCACTAAACTATAGACCTGTGTCATTGACGTGTATAGTATGCAAAATTATGGAGAAGATTATCAGGAGGAGAGTGGTGGAGCACCTGGAACGGAACAAGAGTATAAATGCCAACCAGCACGGATTCACGGAAGGCAAATCCTGTGTCACAAACCTTCTGGAGTTTTATGATAAAGTAACAGAAGTAAGACACGAGAGAGAGGGGTGGGTTGATTGCATCTTCTTGGACTGCAAGAAGGCCTTTGACACAGTTCCTCACAAGAGATTAGTGCAGAAGCTAGAGCATCAGACGCATATAACAGGAAGGGCACTACAATGGATCAGAGAATACCTGACAGGGAGGCAACAACGAGTCATGGTACGTAATGATGTATCACAGTGGGCACCTGTGACGAGCGGGGTCCCAAAGGGGTCGGTCCTAGGACCAGTGCTATTTTTGGTATATGTGAACGACATGATGGAAGAGTTAGACTCAGAAGTGTCCCTGTTTGCAGATGATGTGAAGTTAATGAGGAGAATTAAATCTGATGAGGACCAGGCAGGACTTCAAAGAGACCTGGACAGACTGGACACCTGGTCCAGCAAATGGCTTCTCGAATTTAATTCTGCCAAATGGAAAGTCATGAAGATAGGGGAAGGGCACAGAAGACAACAGACAGAGTATAGGCTAGGTGGCCAAAGTCTGCAAACCTCACTCAAGGAGAAAGATCTTGGGGTGAGTATAACACCGAGCATGTCTCCGGAAGCACACATCAATCAGATAACTGCTGCAGCATATGGGAGCCTGGCAAACCTGAGAACAGCATTCCGATACCTTAGTAAGGAATCATTCAAGACACTGTACACCGTGTATGTCAGGCCCATACTGGAGTATGCAGCACCTGTTTGGAACCCGCACTTGATAAAGCACGTCAAGAAACTAGAGAAAGTAAAAAGGTTTGCGACAAGGTTAGTTCCAGAGCTAAGGGGAATGTCCTATGAAGAAAGATTAAGGGAAATCGGCCTGACGACACTGGAGGACAGGAGGGTCAGGGGAGACATGATAACGACATATAAAATACTGCGTGGAATAGACAAGGTGGACAAAGACAGGATGTTCCAGGGAGGGGACACAGAAACAAGAGGCCACAATTGGAAGTTGAAGACACAAATGAGTCAGAGATAGTAGGAAGTATTTCTTCAGTCATAGAGTTGTAAGGCAGTGGAATAGCCTAGAAAATGACGTAGTGGAGGCAGGAACCATACACAGTTTTAAGACGAGGTTTGATAAAGCTCATGGAGCGGGGAGAGAGAGGGCCCAGTAGCAACCGGTGAAGAGGCGGGGCCAGGAGCTAAGACTCGACCCCTGCAACCACAAATAGGTGATTACAAATAGGAGAGTACACACATATATATATATATATATATATATATATATATATATATATATATATATATATATATATATATATATATATATATATATGCGCCTGTCTAAATAAGACGAGGGTTAGGGAAAAGCGCCAAGCAATGAGACTACAAGCCTTTTAACTTGTTTTTCCGTAGTCGACTAAGACTACTAGATCTCATTCAGACATTTACGATGCTGGACAATTCTAGCATTGCCAAAAATGGGGGGGAGGGAGAGACTGAATTAGACACATATGCAAAATCTGGGTATTATTACAGTAGACGTTTCGCCATCCATTGGCTTTATCAGTACAAATTCAAGGACATAATTGGAAGACAGTAGAACTACATACAAAAGACGAGGTATTGTATACAATACATATACAACATAGGAGGGGGACTATCTGAGGGGCTAAGTGACCCAACAGAGCGAAAAACGGTCATGAAACTCCACGTCGAGAGATGCAACACACATGTACGATATTTTTTCCTTTTTATTTTTGATGTTATGAAACACATACAGACGCTGTTCACCAGTGTCGTAACTGCAAAAGAAGTTCAGTCCATTAAAAATCGCTTAAAACCCGATTGGACAAGCACTTTGCTATTACCACAGTCATCTAGATACATCGTAGGGGCCGGATGGACCTACTGAAATCCCAGCATTAGTTGACAAACTTCCTGGACAGTCACCTGAGCATGGATCACCTGGGTCACAGCAATAGTGGTGATGTAATAATGTTGGTAGAATTACCCACAATATGTTAGGTAAAAGAACGCAAGTGCAACTAATGTGACATTTTATTGTGGCAACGTTTCGCCCTCCAGGAGCTTTGTTAAGCCGGTAAAAGCTTGAAAAAGTTCCTGGAGAGCGAAAACGTTTCCACAATAAAATGTCACATTAGTTGCACATGTGTCCTTTTACCTAACGATTGTAGTGATGTAGCTGTAAGTAGTAACAGTGGTAGTGTTAATGATGGTGGTGGTAGCAGTTCCAGTAGTAGTAGTAGGTCCAGCAGCAGTAGTTCCAGTAGTAGTAGGTCCAGCAGCATTAGTTCCAGTAGTAGTAGGTCCAGCAGCAGTAGTTCCAGTAGTAGTAGGTCCAGCAGCAGTAGTTCCAGTAGTAGTAGGTCCAGCAGCTTTAGTTCCAGTAGTAGTAGGTCCAGCAGCAGTAGTTCCAGTAGTAGTAGGTCCAGCAGCAGTAGTTCCAGTAGTAGTAGGTCCAGCACTAATAATAATTCCAGAGGTAGAAGTCCAACTTCTACTATTCCTATTAAATATCAAGTTAGTTTAGTCTATGCGTCACAGTATTCCTTTCAAGGAGGTAGGGAAGGATTGATGTTGCCAGGAAAGAACACTTAATCCGAGGAATTTGAGCTACACCTGCCTTCCTTTGGCTTGGACCTGATTATCTCCTAATCCCCCGTCTCTGTATGGCTCCTTACGGATTTAGCGCATTAGGTTGTCAGTTTCATTATGAAGACTGGGAGGAGGACCTGATTCACTATCCTGACTTTCCCATGCATACTCATTCTGTCACATATTTACTCTATTTTGCATTTACTCTCGCATTCATAAACTCTTTTAATTAGCCCCCCCTCTCTCTCTCTCTCGCCCCCTACAGTCTCTTATGAGCTATTTACTATCACCTAATTCCTACGATTCCCGATTTCTGTCTTTCCCATCTCCCACCTACGTGCTTCCCTTCTCTTCAGCACTGCACACCCCTCCCTCAGCACTGCACGCCCCTCCTTCAGCACTGCACACCCCTCCCTCAGCACTGCACGCCCCTCCCTCAGCACTGCACGCCCCTCCCTCAGCACTGCACGCCTCACAATGTCTTGATGTTCCGACTCTCTCCTTACCGGTCAGAGACACCCACTGTCACGCCCTGACCAGTGGCAATAATCGTGACCAGTGATTAAGGAGCTGGTTGTTTTAATACTCGAGGCCAACCCTGGTCAACGAGGCCGACCCTGGTCAACGAGGCCAACCCTGGTCAACGAGGCCAACCCTGGTCAGCGAGGCCAACCCTGGTCAACGAGGCCAACCCTGGTCAACGAGGCTGTTAAATATTAGGTTTTTCATTTATTTTTTATTATTCCTAAAACGGAGAAAAATAATAATAATTATTATAGTAATAATAATACTCCCACCCCTTAGCAATTATCGAGAACATCTGCAGTAATCGAGACCATCCTCTTCAATCGATACCAAACGAGGCAATTCGAGACCAAACGAGGAAACTGGAACCAAACGTGGTAATAGAGACCAATGGCAATAATCGACGCAAATGGAGATACCCAAAAAAAAGGCTAAGGAGAATGTATATTTTTTTTTGTTTAAATTCTAAACCATATATACATTAAAACACTGAACGAAACTGGTAAGAAAACCAAAAAAATGTATATAAAACAAGGTTTTTAAAAACGAAGTGTCATAAGGAGTGATGAAAGTGAGGGACCCACTTGGACACAAAACTGAAAGAAAAGTATAAAGGAGACCTGTGTAATCTGGACTTAGAGACCCTGAAGACTGAAGACTCTCTGACTGAAGACTCTCTGACTGAAGACAGTCTCTGACTGAAGACAGTCTCTGACTGAAGACAGTCTCTGACTGAAGACAGTCTCTGACTGAAGACAGTCTCTGACTGAAGACAGTCTCTGACTGAAGACAGTCTCTGACTGAAGACAGTCTCTGACTGAAGACAGTCTCTGACTGAAGACAGTCTCTGACTGAAGACAGTCTCTGACTGAAGACAGTCTCTGACTGAAGACAGTCTCTGACTGAAGACAGTCTCTGACTCAACGCTGACTAAACAGACTCCCTGAAGCAGAAATACACCTTTCTTTTAATTTCCATCTAGGTTATTTTTTTTTTACAACTTTTTTTTGTGATGGAGAGGGAATCCAGAGAAAAAAAAACGTAAATGTGAAAGAATGAGAAGAGAAATCAGTCCCAAGCGACCTCCCACAGGGGTCGGTGTTGGAACGCCTGTTGTTCACAGTACATATAAACAACGAACCTAAGGGAATAAACTGGGGCGTAAATTATCCAGAGACAAACACAGGTAAACAAATAGATTATAAAGAGGCTTCAGGATAATTTAGGATAAGAGAGAATGGTATAAAGTGCAGACACGATGGAAACACGAACACAAATGCACTGTAATGAGATCCTTTATTCACAACGTTTCGCCCACGCAAGGATCTTTTACATGTCCTTCACTGCGTGGGAGAAACGTTTGGCCCACTACGTGGGAAAAACTTTTGGCCCACTGCGTGGGCGAAACGCTCTTAACAAAAGATCTCATTACACAGCATTTGTGTCTCTATGTCTATAATTAGGATTTTTTTAACAGCAGATGCAGTTCTGTGCAGCAATGTACGTTTCTAATCCTGTGGGGAGAAAAAGAAACTAACAACGACACTTTCACAACTCTATGTGTATATGCAGCGTCACTAAATGTTAAACAAGGGTGAAAAAAATGGTTTACACAATAACAAAAAAACAATTATGTTACTGTACCTGGTGACTCGTACCCGGAGTCGGCGTGGGTGTCGGATTCTGAAATGTTCTCGTACTGTGAGCCAGACCCCACACTCTCCCCGTCCTCCTCCAGCAGTTCGTGCAAGACTTGATTGTTCGTTACTCCCGAACCACTTTTAATCTCTTCGTATATATTACAGCCACAATCATGCAGGGAGGCCTCGACCTGGTCTCTTTGCAAGACATTCTCGACCAGCGAATCAGTCTCTGTCTGGTTCGAAGCGGAAAGTTTTATCGTCACTGAAATTTGACTGTCTATGGGCTGGGTATTTTGAGTTTCAGTGTTTCCATATACGATATGTTCTGAGCTTTTATCATCACTTCCCAGGCTGCTAATAGCACTGTCGGTGCGATCACTCTTAGTGAGGTGTACGGAATCGCCTGAGCGTTCAGAGTCGCCACTATCATCACTATGAGCGGCCACTAGGTCACTGGCAGTAGAGTCACTGTTATCACTGCACAGAATGTCACTGACAACACCAGTAAACTTGTCGTTTGTAAAGCGCGGACGCGCGATGTGCTGGGTGCGCGTAGTGGTGGCAGCGCCGGCCATCGCAGGTGAATGACAAGTGTTGTGGGTGTGGAGCTGTACTTCTCGCAACCACGCCTCGTCACGCCTGCTGGGACGGCCGGCTGCAGGGCGAGGCAGAGTGTGGCCACCCGGGGCATATTTACCCTCCTTCCGGCCGACACACATTCCTCCTTGTGGTCTACTAAGGCAGCCATGGGCGTCCAAGGCTTGACGACCGGATCTGGGCAGCGTCCACGTGCCCTGATGACTTCCCGCTGAATTAATACTCTGGGGAGTCCAGATCAAATTTGCCTCGCACGCACCGCTGGTGCTGCTCCAGTGAATTTGGTCTGCAGAACCTCCCTTCAAACCTTTGCGCTTGACAGAAAGACTTTCAGTTCTAACTGTGTTTTCTGATGTGAGTTCTGTGTCGAGATTCTCCAGCTGCAAATGCTCGTTTTCTAGTTCCAGCGATTCTGGAGGACTTTGTAGGATCTGGGAGATGGTATTAACGAGGTCGGTGTCTCTCGCACCTGGCAACATAAGCAGCTGGTGGCAAGTCTGTCCTGAATCCTGCGTGGTGCAGCTGTCCTTCGTGTCTGCTGCATCACGATACACATCTGCTGTTCTCGGAAGAGACTCTTGACCCTCACCTTCCTCCTCCTCCTCACACACTTGCGCCAAAATAGAGTAAGGGCCAGTCTCTAGTGACTCATAAATAAATTCTGTAGGTTGCACTGGCGGTTCTCCATCCTCCCTCACCTCAATCATATTGCTGTTGACAGTAATGTTGTAGCTGGAGGGAGGTCGAGGAGCAGCCGTGGCCACGCCACAGTTCTTACCGTGAGGACTGAGGTTGCCGTCATTCTTGCTGTGCGAGAGAGGATCACTCTCCTCATTTGCTAGGTCATGCTCGTCTTCCGTGGTTTTATTGTTGAGCTGCAAAATAGCATTTTTCACTCGAACGCAGTGAGAGCCAGTGAGTGCTCGCTGGGAAGCAGGTAAAGCTTCCTTCCCACTGTTAACCACAAGACGAGTCACTAACTGGCCCTTGGAACTCTCTTCTGAAATGATGGTCTTGTCGAGGCTTATTCTCTCATTTTCGTCTTCAGCACAAACCCCATTTTCTTTCACATTTTTAACGGTGACTCCCTTTTCAGCCTCCTTTTTGTGCTTTCGAACTTCACTGACACTACCTTTAATTTTCCTCATACTATCTCTGTAGACTTTCTCCAGCCTCCTTTGTTCCCTCCTGCGGGAGTTGAGACAGTTGAGGAAGAAGAGGGTCTGCACACACGCGTAAGTGAGGCCTACCAGGCCTACCACCAGCACCTCAAACATGGCAGTGACAGGCCCACACTACAACCTTCATCACACACCGCTCTCCATCACACTGCCCCTGCACTCACAGACGTGTACCTCGCACTCATTACACAGTCCAGTCGTCGATGGAACACCTAGCAAATAACTGATCCTCAGTGGTCTTTACTCGACCCAGGTCATAGCCACACATATCAATATCTCAGCCACACTGAAAAGAATTTTTACGTTATAAAGAACAAAAAGCCACAATACCGTAACTGGAACAATACACAACTAACCTGCACGTAGGAGAGACGAGCTTACAACGTTTCGGTCTGACCATTGTAAATGGTCCAAGTTGGACCGAAACGCCGTCGTAAGCTCCTTTCTCCTATGTACGGGTTATTTGTGAATTTTTTACGTGATCTTCTGCTAAATTTTCTCCTTATATAGCGACTAATTCTCTTTCCCTGTCAGGTAATGTATACACCACGCCAAATATCACAGTGAAATCTTTACGAATCTCTTCAAAACCCGGGTCCGGTTAGTCATCTTAACGAATAAACTAACATCAGGTTATAAAGATTGTCTAATTTCACCCACGCCAATCCCAAGCTTCAAACCACCAGCTTCGTGCACCCCGACACACGTATAAATTGACTAGAAATGTAGTGATAGAATGGATGAGATGGAGGTTGTGTTAAGCCATAATCTGTGTACCATCTGTTAGGTGCGGCGCTTACATGACAAAGCGAAGTTTTTGATTCAAGAAGTCATTTTATTTGCCCGAGAAGTAACATTTGTGCACTCTCTATATTTATTCATCTATCAATCTCTATTTCTCTCTCTCATGGTGAGAGAAAACGCATGACGCTTTAGACCACTAGACCACACAATCCTTAACAATGGTGCATCCAGCTTCGTGGGTACAATAATGTAATATACTGCTGGTTGAGCTAGTACACAAACAGGGAGTAGAATGAAATTAGCTCAAAGGCGTCGACACCACCGTATGTCCTTCGATGGTGTGTACAACATCTAGCTTGGCTGGATGCACTATTGTTAAGGATTGTGTGGACTAGTGGTCTAAAGCGTCATGCGTTTTCTCCCACCATGAGACGGGCCAAAACAGCATGGGTTCGAGTTCTTGGCTAGTGCAGTGTTGTTATTGATCAATACCACACGTTCGTGGTTACAATAATATATATATATATGCTGCTCGTGGACAAGTACCCTAAACAGAGATGACAATGAAAATTACCATAGAAGCTCCCACGACACCGAAGGTCCTTGGATGACGGTAAAACAACTAGCTCTGCTGGCTGCGCCATCTTTGTAGCATTGGGTGGTCCTGTGGGATATATATATATATATATATATATATATATATATATATATATATATATATATATATATATATATATATATATATATACGTTGGTGCGATCAGGGTAAAAGCATTTATGCATGATATACACAATACCACAATACCATCTTAAAATGCAGTTGAATAGATTACCAATTTTTCGACCACGTGTCGAAACTCCCCTACCCATCATTTCCTTACAAAACGTTCGCTAGCAGCAAATAAGATAGCCAGGAATTAGTTGACTTTTGCGAGTTATATCGTAAAGAAAGTAAGAGCCCCAACGCAAATAAACCACACTGCTTGGCTGTCTGTCTCGGGTTATGTATATGAATGGTATACATATACGTACATATGTATGTGCAACATCTGGGTATCTTCATTTGTAGACGTTTGGACATCCAGTACCTTTATCAATACGAATTCAAGGACATACGTAATAGTAATATTGTAGAGCTACATACAAAAGACGGGGTAATCAGTCCCTCAGCCTTGGAGTTGAAGAACACCGTGGTCTTCAAGGCTGAGGGACTGATTACCTTGTCTTTTGTATATAGTTCTATAATCTTCCCAGTATGGCCTTAAATTTGCGTTGATAAAGTCGCTGGATGGCGAAACGTCTACAGGTAAAGATACACAGATGCACGTGTCTAATTCTTCTTCTTCTTCTTCCTAGGTTACACTGGATTACTAATCATCCCGAGGTCAATAACGCGAATAAAGTCGTCTGGGTTCAACACTACGGTAGATAAGATACAATACGAGTTATGACGTTTTACTGTGAAGACGTTTCTTCCACCACAGACTTCATCAATTCTTGGTGGACGAAACTCTTCGTAGCAAGCTACCGTATATCTTATTTACGTACTGTTGGCATATTCCAGCGCTGTTTTACCCCTATCAACACTTACTTCCCCAGATACCTCCCTCCCTTCCTCACTAAGTAATCTTCTCTCCCCTGCCGATTACGCCTCCAACCCCCCCCCCTTCACCCCCGACGGCAGCATTCTTCAATAAACTCTTAAGTATACCGACAACTTTCTTCCAATTTCCTCCGTGGCACACGATATATTTCATAGTTTCTCCTTCAGTAAACTCACCGACCACTTCTTTCACGAGACATTAGCCTCCAAATATCGTTATATAGTCTCTCCGGATCATTTATATATATGTATATATATATATATATATATATATATATATATATATATATATATATATATATATATATATATATATATATATATATATAGATATATATATATATATATATATATATATATATATATATATATATATATATATATATATATATATATATATACTATGCCAATGCAGCATGGGTTCGAGTCCTTGGCTAGTGCAGTGTTGTTATTGATCAATACCACTCGTTCGTGTCACAATAATATATATATATATATATATATATATATATATATATATTGTACTCGTCACGTAATGGACAGTGAGATGATGCTGATCCATTATTATCCACTCTTCCCTTTGTCGTGACTCCTGTTGCTGTCATTTGTTTTGTTGGTGAGCACCCGCGAGGTTCATCACTTGAACCGTCAGGGTAAAGACACGTTAAGGATCGATCCTTCACTGGAACAACTTATCTGTGTGTGATGAACCTTTAAGTAGATGGATTATAAAATATCGACACGATGGAAAAACAGACAAATGCAGTATAATGTGAACTTTTATTGACTATATTTCGCCCACACTGTGTGGGCGAAACCTAGTCAATAAAGGATCACATTATAGTGCATTTGTGTCTATTTTCCCACTGAAGCTTTATCATGGCATGATACAGCTGCACTAAGAAACGTTCTCCCACTGACAGCAGTGTGTGTGCCTTGTCTCCGCTAATATCTCCAGTATCTCGATTTCCTCTTGTACGAAATACAGAATAACTAAATATGAAATTGGGGGATGAGGGGCACTCGCAGCTCCCACTGTATGCTAGGAGCATAACTTCCTATACTCCATGACATATATACATACTCCGTGGGTCCTAATTACATACAACTTTCACGACCCAGACACACACGAGCAGTTTTCTTGCTCTTTGGATTCATTTTTAACGAGTTAGGATAGGGTCGAGTAAGAGCTTTCCTGCTCACCGAAAAACTCGCTCTTAAGAGATGAACCCTAGCGTGACGTATCGGTCCCTCTTGGACCATTGTCAATTGTGATTTGACAAAGAGTTCTGGACGGACCGAAATGTCATCAACAGGTTCTTCTCCCAAGTGCAGGATTGTGGCTAATTGTTCCAGCCAAGGTATTGTGACGCTTTATTCTTCAAGTACTTTGTATCACGTAGGAAGATAAAGACAACTCTCTCTTTGGGTTAATAACTCAAAGGGAGTTTTCCTGGGTTATCCTGGGTTATTAACCCAAGAATGCTAAGCAGTGTGGTTTATTTACTCTGAAGTCCTTTGGTCTGTTTACTGAAGGTGTGATGAGATCTGCCCAACAGTCTCGCTTCTCCTGGTGACTCAACCCGGATCCTTTCGGTTGTAAGCTGAACGCTCTTACCACTAAGCTACGAGTCACCCACCAATGTTCAATATTTTTTATTCCCGTCGCGCACTACGAAGCATGTTCTTGAAATTATATCCCAAGAAAGCAAGAGAGTTGCAACGAATGCTGGGCGAGTCAAATATAACATGGTTAGAGAGTTATGGAGGTTCAAGCGTGAAGGAACACAACAAAAACATCTATAACTTTCCTTCCAGCAAACAATGGCAGACATTGTTACGGCCGTCACAAAGAGATCGCCGGATGCAAGACCAGTCGACGTTAAAAACTATGCCGAATACTGATTTTAATAATACAGCGCCTCTTAAAATTGGTTTAAGACCTGGTACGTGCACGCTGGCGAAACTTTTGTTTCTTGTGTATGCTAACGTGTTTGTGTATGTCTGCGTTTGCAAGCAAAATGAACTCCAGGTGAAAAAGACGATACCACAGAGATGAACTTTACCTAGACGTTTCACCTGTGTAAAGACTTCTCAGCTGACTGAAGAAGTCTGCCCACAGGCGAAAAGTCTTGATAAAGTTCCTTTCTGCAACTGTGTCCTTATCACCACTTGTCGGCTTTGCGCCATTTATCTCCTTACATGTAAAAGGCTCTCTATTGTTAAAAGTACTAATAACATATTATGATAAAAGTTTGCCTTTAATGGTCCATTAGATAATTATTTTTGGCCTTTAACAATGCAGTGTAACCACGCCACTTACTTAAACTTGTCCTTTTTAAAGAATAAACCACAATACCTTTTTTTGTACAAACACAATTACAACGTTATTGTGAGGCTATCCTGATCTATGCCACTTTTGCTAAGATCAGAGTAAAGGTCAAGTATGTTTACCTAACTTACCTACGAAGCACTATATCTTTTTATATCATACTCCATCACACAGGATGATGCTGTCAGCCTCCTACAATACAGTGATGAAGATGTTTTTCAAGAGTTCCACTATGTAACAATTCGCAATCCACACAAATGGCAAATGATATCCTGTGTGACTCACGATATCGTAATACCTAGTTGAATGAAATGTATTGTAGCCAGGTGGCCCAGTGGCTTCCGCACTGACCTGGAATTTTACGACACACTCGCCACAGATTCAAAGTCCACCCGTTCCGTGGTTTGATATTCTGTGTGTATACACACATACACAAGTTGGGAATTAACCCACTGTAACCACAAATAGGTGATACACTCGCGCGCACACACACACACACACACACACACACACACACACACACACACACACAACAGATCAAGTGTCTTATCGACCAGTGCCTGTGATAAAATGGTAAGTGTTCATAAATGCTTGGGTGAGTTCACATCTGTTCATCTACATACTGGAACATGTACAC
>NC_091313.1:18036595-18054095 GCF_038502225.1 Cherax quadricarinatus
ATGGAAAGCATATAAATCTATAGGGGAAGGAAAGAGGGGTAGGGGTCGTCCTCGAAAGGGTTGGAAAGAGGGGGTAAAGGAGGTTTTGTGGGTGAGGGGCTTGGACTTCCAGCAAGCGTGCAAGAGCGTGTTAGATAGGAGAGAATGGAGACGAATGATACTTGGGACCTGACGATCTGTTGGAGTGTGAGCAGGGTAATATTTAGTGAAGGGATTCAGGGAAACCGGTTATTTTCATATAGTCGGACTTGAGAACTGGAAATGAGAAGTACATTGCCTGCACTTTAAAGGAGGGGTTTGGGATATTGGCAGTTTGGAGGGATATGTTGTGTATCTCTATACGTATATGCTTCTAAACTGTTGTATTCTGAGCACCTCTGCAAAAGCAGTGATAATGTGTGAGTGTGGTGAAAGTGTTGAATGATGATGAAAGTATTTTCTTTTTGGGGATTTTCTTTCTTTTTTTTGGGTCACACTGCCTCGGTGGGAGACGACCGACTTGTTGAAAAAAAAAAAAAAAAAAAAAAAATATATATGTATATATATATATATATATATATATATATATATATATATATATATATATATATATATATATATGTATATATATACATATATATATATATATATATAATATATATATATATAAATATAAATATATATAAAATATATATAAATATATATATAATATATATATATAAATATAAATATAATATATATAAATATATATATAATATATATATATATAAATATATATATATATATATATATATATATATATAATATATATATAAATATAAATATATATAAATATATATATAAATATATATATATATATATATATATATATATATATATATATATATATATATATATATATATATATATATATATATATATATATGTATGTCGTGCAGTTGTCGCACACTGCTTTATCTTGGTCAACAACCACATTTGCCAAGAAAAAAAATAATCCCGTAACTATTTTTCTTTTCAAATTACGACTGTCCTCTAATTATCCCTATAGTAAGTACAATAGAATTTATATATCTTTTCTTTCACGTAGTTTTAGTGGGTTTGGGTTTGAGAAGGACTAGCCTAGTATGGGCCAACAGGCATGATGCAGTGTTCATCCTTTCTCAAGTTCTTATGTTATCTGAAGTTATCCTGTCTCGTCTCTTCCAATAGCAGTCAGCGCCGTCATCTTAAAGTGTGTTTCAGACTTTCATTAACCTTTGGAACGCTGGTAGTTCCGAAGCGTTTCTCTGGACCTTTGTACTCGTCACGTAATGGACAGTGAGATGATGCTGATGATTCATCATCCTCCACTCTTCCCTCTGCCGTGACTCCAGTTGTTGTCATTCATTGGTGAGCACCCGCGAGGGGTTCCTCACTTGAACCGTCAGGGTAAACGCACGCTAATGATCGATCCTTCACTGGAACAACGTATCACTGTACGCTGAAGCTTCACGGAAATAGATGGTATATAAAATACCGACACGATGGAAAAATAAACACAAATGCAATACAAAGATGGACAGATACCCAAGTCAGTGCCCGACCAGCTGGTTAAGTGTGGGCATCACTATTATTATTATTATTATTATGATTATTATTATTATTATTATTATTATTATTATTATTATTATTGCTGCATATGCCAATATTGGCTTAATATAAGTTTTAATTGGGTGCTGTAATATGTCTCCATCGGTATATTTTGAAGTTGTTTTATTATTCTCTTGCGCAACATATGTGGTTCTTACAATTTCGTTTGTTTGATCTTCCGGTGACAATTTTTTGTTTAAAAATAAATAAATAAGTTTATTTAGGCACAGGTACACATTAAGTGCAATTATCATACATAGTGTAAATTGCCTACGATAATCCAAAATTCAGACAAGCGACTTATTTCCTAGATCTTTCTCTCTGTCTCTGTCTGTCTGTCTGTCTGTCTGTCTGTCTCTCTCTCTCTCTCTCTCTCTCTCTCTCTCTCAATATTTTCTCACAGTCTATATTCTTCACGTGATCTGATTTCACTGACTCCTATCTCGATTACATGACTTTTATCTTCAATAAATTCCACTAATCATTAATCATTCATTTCCTTATTTTCTCCAGGTCATTCTGTAGAGAATTAGTCATTTTCAGTATTTACGTTGTCTCAGATTTTTTTTTCATTATCTGCAGACATTTTCATATAGATTTTATTTACTTTTATTTAGGTATTTATGCAAATTACAAACATTCTTGGGCCAGTACAGATCCTTGTGGCATCCCACCTGGCATATCTACCCACCACGACGGTTTTCCATCTGTTACTATTCGCGTTTTCCTCTGATGCTCAAGGAAGTCGGTGGGAAAATTTTAAAAAAGGTGGGGAAGGAAAATTTTGATGAGAATGGAGAGAAAACATGGGGGGGGGGAAGTTCTACGAGAGAAGGGAAATTCGATGATAAGAGAAGGGAAATTAGAAGAGAAGGGAAATTCGTAGTAGGGACATTCGAAGATAGAAGGGGAAATTCAATGATAAAAAGAAAATTCAACGATAGGAGAAAGGAAATTTGAGGGAAAAGCAGGGAAAATTTGGGGAGATTGGAGAAGAAATTCGGTGAGAGGCTAGGGAAAAACTGATGAGAAAGCAGAAATAATTTGTGGAGATACTAGAAGAAGAAATACGGGGAGAGAGGAAATTTGAAGAGTAGGTTAGGAAGTTGATAACTGGAGGAGACAGTGACTGGCACTACCTGTCACTGTCAGGCACTCACTCTAGCTCGCTAACTGTTGAAATCACGATCGGAGTTCTTCCTAGCCGTTGTCTGCACCTACTGTTGTTTTAACGGTAATACGGCTTATGTAATATTTATGTATATTAATTCATTTACCTGGATGACTGGACACACACACACACACACACACACACACACACACACACACACACACACACACAAACACACACACACACACACACACACATACACATACACAGCGATCAGTAGCGATCAGTGAAGAGGCGGGGCCAGGAACTCGGACTCGACCCCCGCAACCTCAACTAGGTGAGTACAACTAGGTGAGTACACACACACACACACACACACACACACACACACACACACACACACACACACACACACACACACACAATAGCTCGCTTTCTTGTACACATTCTCATGAACGCAGTCATTACACTGTTAGACTAATTACAAACAGTTCTGGTATAATGTGTGTGTGTTTGCGTGCGTGCGTGTGTGTGTGTGTGTGTGTGTGTGTGTGTGTGTGTGTGTGTGTGTGTGTGTGTGTGTGTGTGTGTGTGTGTGTGAATGAGAACCCGCATGTAAACCTAATGTCAAAACTAAAAAAAAAAATAATGTTTGTACCTGAACAATAACACACCTGAACAATAACACACCTGAACAATAACACACCTGAATAATAACACACCTGAACAATAACACACCTGAACAATAACACACCTGAACAATAACACACCTGAACAATAACACAAAATCGCGAAAACAGTTTAAAGAGCAGGTACAACAGTGCCTGCCAGGCTCAGAGGGACTGACAGGCGGGGCCAGGAGTCAAGACTCAACCCCCTGGAACCACTCAGGTGAGTACATACAGGTGTGTACATACAGGTGAATACATGCAGGTGAATACATACAGATGTGTGCATACAGGTGTGTACATACAGGTGAATACATGCAGGTGAATACATACAGATGTGTGCATACAGGTGAGTACATACGGCTGAGTACATATAGGTGTGTAATTACAGTTCAGTACATACAGGTGTACATGCAGGTGGTACATACAGCTGCGTACATACAGGTGAGTACCTGTTTTCCTTAATTTTGATCAAGTGTTGATCCAGACTGTCTAATGCACTAGGTTCAGTACGTCTGTGATTGCTTATGTACGTTTGTGATTGTTAATGTACGTATGTGATTGTTTATGTAGTCTGTGATTGTTTATGTACGTATGTGATTGTTTATATACGTCTGTGATGGTTCAGTACGTCTGTGATTGTTGATGTACGTCTATGATTGTTCAGTACGTCTGTGATTGTTCAGTACGTCTGTGATTGTTCAGTACGTCTGTGATTGTTCAGTACGTCTGTGATTATTTATGCCCGTCTGTGACTGTCTAAGTACTTCTGTGAGAGTTCAGTACGTTTGTGATTATGTACGTCTGTGATGGTTCAGTACGTCTGTGATGGTCAGTACGTCTGTGATTATGTACGTATGTGATTGTTTATGTACGTTTGTGATTTTTCAGTACATCCGTGATTGTTAATGTACGTTTATGGCTTCAGTACGTTCGTGATTGTTAATGTACGTTTTTGACTGTTCAGTACGGCGGTGTTTGTTCACATACATCTATGACTGTTTAAGTACCTTGTGATTATGTACGTCTGTGAATGTTTATGTACGTTCGTATCCAACGCTGTATGACCCTTATTATTATTATTAAAGATTCACCGGTATTCTCCTGGCCCGGGCCTTGTCCAAGTGGTGGCCCGGCCTTGGCTCCCTCTTTAGGGAGTGTCTGAGACCTAAGTCTCCCATGGGAGGAGGCACAAGTACTTTCTCATCTTCGGGACCAACTGTCCCCAGGCCAAGCCACAAGCTAGGCCTCTCTGGATTGCCATCCCCGCCCCAAGGGAGCTAATGGGAATGACAGTCTTGTGAGCTACAAGCTCGGGCTCAGGCACCTACCCTACCCTAGAAGGGTTAGGCATGGTATCGATGCTGTATGACCCTAGTAGGTTTAGCGCCTCTTTTTGATTATAATAATAATATGTACGTCTGAATTTGTTTATGTAAATGTATAATTCTTTATAAAAGCCTATAATTATTTATGCACATGTATAATTGCTTATATAAGTCTGTAATTTCTTGTAAAATTCAATAATTACTTATACAAGTCTATAATTGCTTATGCAAGTCTATAATTGTTTGTGCAAGTCTATAATTCTCTATATAAGTCTACAACTATTAATACAAGTCTGTAATTGTTTATACAAGTTAAAAATAGTTTCAAGCAAGTCTATAATTGCTTATGAAAGTCTATAATTGCTTATGCAATTCTTTAATCACCTGATATTATATCTGTATAATCCTTGATAATCGTCTTAACAGAGAATTCTATTATACAGATGTGCTTAAATAATAGATAATTTGTCGATAATTTACTAATAGGACATAATGTGTATGTGTATGTGTGTGTATGTGTATGTGTGTGTATGTGTGTGTGTGTGTGTGTGTGTGTGTGTGTGTGTGTGTGTGTGTGTGTGTGTGTGTGTGTTACAGATTTACAGATATAACTGTTTTAACTGACAACACTGTAAAAAAATATTTTGGGACCAAACCTAATTTAGTAACCTCACCTAACCTAAGATGGAAACCTCACCTAACCTAACATGGAAACCTCACCTAACCAAACTTGGAAACCTCACCTAACCTAACATGTAAACCTCACCTAACCAAACTTGGAAACCTCACCTAACCTAACATGGAAACCTCACCTAACCTAACATGGAAACCTCATCTAACCAAACTTGGAAACCTCACCTAACCTAACATGGAAACCTCACCTAACCAAACTTGGAAACCTCACCTAACCTAACATGGAAACCTCACCTAACCAAACTTGGAAACCTCACCTAACCTAACATGGAAACCTCACCTAACCAAACTTGGAAACCTAACCTAACATGGAAACCTCACCTAACCAAACTTGGAAACCTCACCTAACCTAACATGGAAACCTCACCTAACCAAACTTGGAAACCTCACCTAACCAAACCTGGAAACCTCACCTAACATAACATGGAAACCTCACCTAACATAACTTGGAAACCTCACCTAACCTAACATGGAAACCTCACCTAACCACACTTGGAAACCTCACCTAACCACACTTGGAAACCTCACCTAACCAAACTTGGAAACCTCACCTAACCAAACTTGGAAACCTCACCTAACCAAACTTGGAAACCTCACCTAACCAAACTTGGAAACCTCACCTAACCAAACTTGGAAACCTCACCTAACCTAACTTGGAAACCCCACCTAACCAAACTTGGAAACCTCACCTAACCTAACTTGGAAACCTCACCTAATCTAACATGGAAACCTCACCTAACCAAACTTGTAAACCTCACCTAACCAAACTTGGAAACCTCACCTAACCTAACTTGGAAACCTCACCTAACCTAACTTGGAAACCTCACCTAACGTCACTTAGAAACCTTATCTAACCTGACTTACCCTAACGTATTTTTTTAGCTAAATTCTGCTATAAGTTACTTAAAATTTATTTAATAGTTAAAAATCAATTATATATATTTTTTCGTAATGTTTAGATTGATTTTCGCAGATTTATTGGCAAAAACAATTTTTTACTCTGCTTATTCGGCACTAAACACTCGCTGGTTTGGCTTGTTCGGTACGACATACATGTACATATATGTGTTCATACGCTCACGCACGGGGACACACACACACACACACACACACACACACACACACACACACACACACACACACACACACACACACACACACACACACACACACACACACATTAATGATACGATTCTGTAACTTCACAGTATCCTTATTATTGCCACGAAGACGAACGGTAGCAGCAGTCAGTTGAGCATAACATCTAAGTCCACATATCCAGCCACAGGGCAACAGTCTACACCACCAGTCCCTCCACAGGTGGTTACCACTCACACCACCGAGTCCAATACTCCTGTGTATACGGAGTACAGGATACAAAGGTTAACAGTCGCGGTACAGGATAATGCAGTCAGTACAGGATTTAAACACGAGCTACCATGGCGATTAAATGGCACACCGAGTTAATGAAGTGGTATACAATGTCAGTCAGAGGAGTACACATACACACGAGGGTCGCACCGAGCCCACACCACCACTGTTAAAATGTGAGGGACACTGAAGGAGGCAGCTCACAGCGCGCGAGTGAGACTGTCGACACACTGAGCTGGGGATGGCTAGCTGACTGGTAGAAAGCTGGTTGTTGGTGCACCCCAGGCTTCCCTGGGATCCACTACTCCATCACCACCACAACTTCCTCCTCCATCATCACCACCTCCATTCCTCCATCACCAGCATAAAAATAATAAAGCGAGTAGATTACTGGGAACGTATCAGTGTCCTAAATAGGTACTCGCTGGAACGGAGAGAGAAATACATGATAATTTATGTTGAAGGTACTCGAGGTCCTGGTCCCAAACCTGCACACTGCCATAACAACATACTGGAGTGAGAGATAAGTATGCACAGGTACACATGAGTACAATTATACATAGCAACATGTGTAAATTACTTAAGATAACTGAAAAAATTAAAAGTGACTTATTTGTATTGAGGTCTTGTAAAATAAAGCCAGTGAAAAGCAGGGGCGTCGTGGGCACAATAAGCAAACACTGTACATTAACATCCGTGGTCCCACACTTTTTAACATTTTACGAGATATCAGAAATACTGTCGGAGCTGCTGGAATAAGTGTAGAAGTCTTCTAGAGGGAACTGGACAAGTACCTCCGCCAAGTGCCAGATCAACCAAGGCCAGCGAGTCAGCAGCAGTAACAACCTGGTTGTTCAGGAAAACACCAGATAAGCTTGGCCCAGGGCCGGGCTGCAGGAGTAGGAAAACTCTCGAAAGCCATCAAGGGTATATCAAAAGCATATACCAGCATTTCCTCCTCCACCACCACAACTTGCTCCTACATTACCACCACCACCACAACTTGCTCCTCCATTACCACCACTTCTCCCTCACCACCACCACTACAACACTCGTCTCACACTCCACTACTCTTATACATCCTCACTCCTATCAACACATACAGCAGTAATATATATCATCCCCCTTACTTGTCTACATCATCTAATATAATACAGTATTAGTTAATGGTCCCTATATTTTTCCCATTAACCTCACTTTCTCTCATGTTCACCTCTATCTCCCGTTAATTTCTCATTCTCTCACATTAGCTTCTATTTCTCTTCTGTTAACCTCTATCTCCCTCCCGTTAACCTTTATTTCTCTCCTATTTTTCCCCGCTTGTTTTAACCCTCCAAACCCTGCAGTCTTAACATACAAGAATCAGAGTTATTAGTAACAACACAAAAGTCTGACCTCCTGTTCAATGACATTGAAACAGTAGAGCTGGTACTCGCTGTCAGCCATTGTACTGGACAGTAGACTACACTCTTGTCCACTCGTTATGGAATGTGACATCAGGAATGATGCAGACAAATGGCTCAGAGCACTGACAAGTTGATTTTATCATCAGAAGAGATGGAGAAACATTTTTTGTGTTCTCGTAAAAATGATGGACTGTCGCATCAACAGTTGAACATCCCCTCCCTGCCATTACTTCTCCCCCTGCCTCGTTCAACTAACCTTCCCTGCCATTACTTCTCCCCCTGCCTCGTTCAACTAACCTTCCCTGCCATTACTTCTCCCCCTGCCTCGTTCAACTAACCTTCCCTGCCATTACTTCTCCCCCTGCCTCGTTCAACTAACCTTCCCTGCCATTACTTCTCCCCCTGCCTCGTTCAACTAACCTTCCCTGCCATTACTTCTCCCCCTGCCTCGTTCAACGACCCCTCCCTGCCATTACTTCTCCCCCTGCCTCGTTCAACTAACCTTCCCTGCCATTACTTCTCCCCCTGCCTCGTTCAACTACCCCTCCCTGCCATTACTTCTCCCCCTGCCTCGTTCAACTAACCTTGCCTGCCATTACTTCTCCCCCTGCCTCGTTCAACGACCCCTCCCTGTCATTACTTCTCCCCCTGCCTCGTTCAACTAACCTTCCCTGCCATTACTTCTCCCCCTGCCTTGTTCAACGACCCCTCCCTGCCATTACTTCTCCCCCTGCCTCGTTCAACTAACCTTCCCTGCCATTACTTCTCCCCCTGCCTCGTTCAACGACCCCTCCCTGCCATTACTTCTCCCCGTGCCTCGTTCAACTAACATTCCCTGCCATTACTTCTCCCCCTCCCTGCCATTACTTCTCCCCCTGCCTCGTTCAACTAACCTTCCCTGCCATTACTTCTCCCCTGCCTCGTTCAACGACCCCTCCCTGCCATTACTTCTCCCCCTGCCTCGTTCAACTACCCCTCCCTGCCATTACTTCTCCCCTGCCTCGTTCAACGACCCCTCCCTGCCATTAATTCTCCCCTGCCTCGTTCAACCACCCCTCCCTGCCATTACTTCCCACCTGCCTCGTCTCTTCCGGTTACCCCGTTCTCTCATCTTTCTCCTTCCTCCCTCATCTACTTTATCCCTCTCCTTCCCTCCAACTCCCTCTCCCTCTCCATTCCCTAATTCCCCATCCCCACTTCCCGGCGAGCAGTATACATTTTTAACTGTTTTTTTTTTTTTTTACCAAAACTGGATACAGCAGGAAGGCAGCAGCACTCAGCCCATATATCCAACTTTATTGAAAGGACGCGTAGTAAACCACACGAGGTTAATAACCGTCGCGTTTAGTATATACCTCGGTATGATCGGTATACTTATAGTATCCCTCAGCCTCGCTGATTATACTAATTACAGCTATAAATTAACAGAGCTGCCCTAAGTAAAGATCATGTGAGAATTTGAACACCAGTTGCCTGGTTAAGTGCGTCGCGGGGGTGTTGAACACCCTCCACCACGTAGGCGAAACGTTGCCACAATAAACTGTTACATTAGCTGCATCTGTGTCCAGTTACCTAACATTCCGTCGGTAACTCTACCATCTTCAGTAAAGAGTCTTTCTCAGGGGGAAAAGAATTTGTTCCTCAGTCATGGAAGATGGCAGCCATGGCGGATGGCAGCCATGGCGGATGGCAGCCATGGCGGATAGCAGCCATGGAAGATGACAGATAACCCTTGCTAACTTCTTGAATATTCAGAGGACGAGGTAGTAAGTGCCACAGTCACTGGAAATGTTCAAATATTACCATGAACACATTACTGAGGACGATACAGGTTAGGTTAGGTAAGGTTCGTCAGGAAACAGGACAAATGTTTCCTTACGCGGGTCTTAGTCAGATGATGACCCGCCTTTGGAGCTTTTGGTCATCTGACCGAGGCCTTCCGCTGGCTTACCGGTCCACCCCTTTAAAAATTATGGTCATTTATAACCATTATTATATGAGGACGATACACCAGTCTTCTTGTAGCTGCTAACTGGTGTATTATAAACAGGTAATTACCAGTAGATAACTAACGAGCTTTACTTTCTGTTTGCTTGTTAAGGGAAAAAGGAACAAACACAGCACAATGCGATCCATTTTTCTCGACAACGTTTCGCCCACACAGTGGGTATTATCAAAGTCATAAATAGATCAGATATGTTTATGACCTGATAAAGGCCACTGGTGTGGGCGAAACAGTGTCAATAAAGAATCTCACTATACTGCGTTTCTGCCTCTTTAAATAGTGCGGGTATTTTGTACCATTTCTCTCCTCGTTTCTCAATATTTGTCATTTCTCTGTTTTGCCCCTTACAATTTAGGCCTAATCTAAGGCTGAGCATCACGGGCAATGCAGTCATCATCAACAGATAGTGGTCATACCGCTGTCACAGTCCGCCCTCAAACCCATCGACTCTTCAACGAAAAAAAAAAAAAATCCTTATACAAATCCAAATACGTCAAAAAAAATCAATAAACAAAAATCTTCATAAAATACAAATACGTCAAAATATGGATGTTCAGGGTTCCTCAGCACCGAAATCCGTGCTAAGTGTTACCAGATGATGACACTAGTAACGCTGCTTTATGAATAACACTATAGGTTAGTTGCTTGATCCGCCTATGGCATTATTAACATCGCCATTTTCAAAACAGATGAACATATACCATGTTCTGCACGCCTGTGGTAGTGATATGTCTGTTCGTTAAGTAATATTCACTATCCGTTAGTGGTATTTCAGTTCGTTACGTAATATTCACTGTCCGTTAGTGGTATTTCCGTCCGTTACGTGATACTCATTGTTCATTTGTAATATTTCTTGTTCGTTTCTGTTCATTAGTGATATTTCTCTTCGTTACTGACATTTACTTTTGTTCGCTAGTGATACTTCCGTTCGTTAGTGGTAATTCTGTTTGCTAGTGATATTCCTGTTCGTTGGTGATATTCCTGCTAGTTGCCAATATAACTTTAGAAGACAATAACTTCGCTCACTATAACTCTTGATCCATGATATCGATACAAGAAACTCTCAGAATACGACTCTGAAGCCAATCATCTAAAAAAGAGGGCTGCTGTAACGCTAGTTACGTCCCTGTAACACTGAGGTATCGTATCAAAAGCACATCTGTTACGCTAGCGTTACGCCTATAAGTGACTACTCGTAGCTGCGTTCCTGTTACCCCCTTTTTAACCTCTGTGCCACTGCCGTTAAGCCACTGCAACACTGAATACCTAGCAAAACAGATGCATTGACTCCCATTAGCTATTCTTGTGTTCCTGTAGCCCTGAATGATCGTATTACGAATGCATTACGTTATTTTCGAGGTGTAACGTGACAGACACAAGTTGCTGGAGAAGCTTTTATTGGGACAACGTTTGGGTCTGTGTAGAGTTTTAACAAGTCATGTTTCACTCTGTGTAGAGCTTTGGCAAGTCATGTTTCACTCTGTGTAGAGCTTTGACAAGTCATATTTCAGTCTGTGTAGAGCTTTGACAAGTCATATTTCACTCTGTGTAGAGCTTTGACAAGTCATGTTTCACTCTGTGTAGAGCTTTAACAAGTCATGCTGCACTCTGTGTAGAGCTTTAACAAGTCATACTGCACTGTGTAGAGTTTTAACAAGTCATGCTGCACTCTGTGTAGAGCTTTAACAAGTCATATTTCACTCTGTGTAGAGCTTTAACAAGTTATGTTTTACTCTATGTAGGATTCTGTCCAGTAATATTTCCCCTCCTATGCAAAGCTTTATCAAGTCATGTTATGCTGTGCAGAGCTTTATCAAGTCATGTTATGCTGTGCAAAGCTTTATCAAGTCATGTTATGCTGTGCAAAGCTTTATCAAATCGTGTCTCGCTTACTTTATGAGGTTATAATTCGCGCTTTGTGAAGCTCCATGTTTCACACTAGATATAGCTTCATTGGGATCATGTTTCGCATTACACAGAGCGGAACGTGGTCTCAGTAAATGCTTGTGAAATGGTGAGGGTGAAATTTTCTTTCTCGGGTCACCCTGCCTTGGTGGGAAACGGCCGACGTGTTAATAAAAAAATAATAAACATAATAACAATAACAATAATAATCACATGGAGGAATATGCGTGCAAAAATGAACGTTCACTAGTACAGTCACACACAGAGAAATGTACCATAAGGGATTAATGAAATTCACGAACGAATTACAAGGAAAAACCAATCAATTAAGCTTGCAAATATCAACATAATTGTTTTTATTAACAACTGTCACAAGTAAACCATAACGAAATAAAAAAAAAATCTCCATTTATCACAATTTTGTTTCTTGTAGCATCAAGAGTAGTAACACTGACCTTGATATCAGTAACAGATATACCACAAGTATATTCGTCCAGAGAGCCTTGATGGAAACAAATTATTAAACCACTAGACATTATACCAATCATTATACCACTAGATATTATACTAATCATCATACCACTAAACATGATACCACTAGACATTATACCAATCATCATAACACTAGACATTATACCAATCATTATACCACTAGACTTGCGATATCTCACTCTGAACATTTCACAGTTAAGAATTTTAAGAGCAAATAGAACTTTATATATCGTTAGATCCGTCAGCAATGTATAATGCTTGAACAATGTAAACATTATTGTCGTATACTTACAATCATTACTTGGCTACAATGCATCGTAATTCATTCACAGTTTGACCAAAACGCGTCTATAATACGATGATAATATGTCTACAATACGGCAGTGACACGTATACAAAATGTAGGTAACGCGTCCACAGGGCGTTCGTAACACGTCCATAAACCGTCCGCAATACGTGCATAACATAGCCAAAGTATGTTCATGACACGTGCAGAAACCATCCGTAACACGTACATGGTACTTCCACAACACATACATAGAACGTCCACAAACCCTCCAAAACACATGCATAGCACGTCCACAGTACGTACAAAGCACGTCCACATTCCTTCGAAACTTGTCATGAACGAGAATTACCTAGGTTAAGAGTGTGTATGTGTGTGTGTGTGTGTGTGTGTGTGTGTGTGTGTGTGTGTGTGTGTGGTGTGTATGTGTGTGTGTGTGTGTGTGTGTGTGTGTGTGTGTGTGTGTGTAATTCATTTCCGTCTATAGGAAGCAACCCACAAGTGAACTAACTCCTAGGCACTCATTTACAGCTAGGTGAACAGAGGCATCAGGTAGTACAATAGAACTGGACCCTAAGCCTCACCTAGCCCGGGAACTGAACCCGCGTTCCTTCGGTTACGCTTAAAGTTCTACCGCTGAAGAAGCCAGGGAGGAAAGCGTATCGCCAACACTACTTTAATATATAATAAAACTGATGGGAAACTGGCAAGCCGCGTCCTATGGGTAAGTTTCCTGACACCCACTGCCTCTCTTTACTCCCGAGGTTACAAGAACCTGGGTGGTAATCTATGTTGCAGGTCTCATCCTGGGAAGAAATTTCAAAATGTTAATGAGAATTGTGGTAATGACAGAGACTACATCCACGACAACAACCACAACGACAACAACGAAGACGTTATGATAGCTTGAGAATTAGTCTGCTTCTACAACAAATAGATTATCGGAGTTTGGAAACCTCCCTATCTCCACCCCTTTCTCTCCGTCTCTCTCTCTCTCTCTCACACACACACACACACATACTTGAACAGACTCTCACATCACACAAAGTTTTACACTCACACACTGACTCTCGCACAGTCTTACAAACCATGATAAAAGAGTTTCATGGAGGAACAAGAGGCGAAAGACTTGACACATTCTGTAAATACAAGAGGAGCAGTGAACGGTACCGCTGGCACACCACCAACACCTGCTGCTCCTGCTGCTGCTACTGCTACTTCTGCTGCTGTTACTGTTGTTTTTTCTGCTGCTGTATTAAACAGTTACATATGCACAGCTTGATGAACAACAACAGCAGCAGCAGCAGCAGCAGCAGCAAGGTGTAATGCATTTTGCCCATAAGTCAGGTGCAGCCCGATTCAGGACACTTCAGTTTGAATCCTACTTGGTGATCACATCGCCACTGCCTCTGTTCTTTTTCAAGGAACAGAAGTTTGGCGAATTTAGTCTCTGCTCCCAGGCCAATCCTCTCAAGTCTGAAGCTATTCTGGTTGCGGATCTCTAACCCTTTTCTTCTGGTTTGTGGTAATGACTGCTGCGGGATGATGGTTGGGCAGGATGTATCATGCTGGTCGTGCATATCCTGCTATTATTCATTAATGTGGTTAATATAATGCTGATTCGTATGTGGTCCCTTGTTTACGGAATGTATGTATCTGTTACTGGTTGTCTTCCTGTCAGCTTCTGTCACATACACATAGTAGACACCGCAGTCTAAAACAAGACATAGTAGACATAGCAGTCTAAAACCAGACTCTAGGTCCAGTATACACAGTTCACTTCACAGTTAAACAACATAACAGAACCATATGTCGAGCAGTAATTAAAACCATTCTCTCTCTCTCTCTCTCTGTTAATTTATTTCTTAAGGAATATCAGCTGCCGTGAGCCGTCATTATATTATGCCTCGCTCACTGGCTGCATAAATGCTGTGTCAATGTTTACGTCGATATGTCTTTGACTCGAAGTCACAGATCTTCCCCTCTACCTTCCTCATTCCTTTCCTGCTTTTTTTTTTTTTTTTTACACAGGGCTTGACAAGGTTAGGTTAAGGATCCCTAGCTTTATTGACAAGCTATTTACAGGTTAAGGATTCCTAACTTTATTGACAAGCTAAGGCCTGTTACCTACATCAGATCATTTGAAAGCATTTTTATTGTTATGATACATACAAGTAAGGAACAGGATGAAGTTGGAGCCATCTGTGGACCAGCATTTTCATTTGATCAACTGACTTTATCTCTTTGACATCATAATGCTGTCGAGTCATCCTGGGTATATATGATCTCTGATGAAGTGATGTTCTGGAGAAGGGTACAGCCAGAGTGAAGTTGCTGCTTTCTGCCCGTCTTGCGGTATAGAATCTTGCTTCACGCTGTCCTCGAAGTGGATCCAAGTGTGGTAGTTTGACATTGTTGGCCTTGTACATAACAGTAAAGCCACCCACATCCCTCCTGTGTTGAAAGCTCTGCTGAAATGACAGATCTATCCAGGATGGGTCCAGGCGAGAGATGAGACGTCTTGCTCTGTTCTCTACTCTGGCTGCCTTGTTTGCAAGATTTACAACGTGGTTTTTCATGGTCAGTTTGGAGTCAAATTTCATCCCAAGTATATCAACTTCTCCAGGTGCCAACACCCTCCCATTCATCCTTACTACTATACCGGAATTTTCTTTCCCCCTTTCCAAACCTTACCACCTCCTTTTCCAGTTTGCTCTTTCTCTCACTAACCATCTTATCTCCATCTCTACCTCCCACTTTCCTTTCCTTATATCGCTCTTACTCACCTTATCCCCATTTCTCTCTCTCTCTCTCTCTCTCTCTCTCTCTCTCTCTCTCTCTCTCTCTCTCTCTCTCTCTGCCTCTGTTGTATCAACACCATTCACTGCCAGGTATAACAGCAACTTACTAATAATAAGAGAGATGTTCCTTACAAGAGTTAGAAGCATTTTGATGTCTTGTCCAACATACTCTCAGGAAAAAGCACTTACACAAATGTATTATGAAAGAGGTAACGTGATCATACATCCGCCCCTTGACATGTTCTTCAAGTCGCGTGACTTGATCGCCTGAGAAAAGGATGCAGCATCTACCAGTCTGCAACGCGCGTGAGAACTTGGCATTGCAAGAGGTCACTGATACTCTTGCAAGAAGCTGCGAAACGACTGTAGTGTCACACTGGTTCCGTCAGAATTATTTCGTAGGTGTGACATCGTGAGATGTACCTATTTTCTGTTGACTGTTTAATCAGGCAATCAACTACTGCTGCTACTACTACTACCTTACATCGCTCCACTTTCTGCCTCTTGTGCCACTTTCACTACTCCCCCTACGTACTACTACTACTACTACTACTACCACCACCACAACAACAACTACTACTATTTCCACTACCAGCATTACCTCTACTACCACTATCTCCACTTCCTTCTTGCCTCCTCCTCTCTGTGTCCCGTCCCTGCCCTCCTCCCCTATGTATACTGGCTCCCTTACCTTTCTTGTGTTAGCGTGTCAAGTTAATGGTCCAAGTCCAACCGAAACGTCGTCAAAGAGTTTCTTTCTCCTATATGCGAGATATTTGTGCATCTTCAGTCATTACTTAGGCTCAGCCCGTAGGAGATACACAGTGTCTAAGGAAGCAGAAGATAATCAGGTATGAACGATGGAGAGGGTGAGTAAATTCAGCTGCTCGACTCAGAAGCTCTACCCGGGTAACGGGTAAACTAACAAGAATGTCTGAGGAAAAGCATCTGCGGTAGAGACAAAGAGACTTGTTTTGATGGAGTTCATTGTTATTATGCGAAGCTTTATATAACAAATAAATACTGCCCCCCCCCCAAAAAAAAATGCTGGGATATTTTCGTGTTAATTTACAATTGTTGATTTAAGAATTTAGTTGCCATGGTTGCTTACACGGATAGGGTCGTGCGCGCTGCCATGGTCGTGTGCGTTGCTATAGTCGTTGATGATCTCTGTCCATCGTAGACTGTGGGTCACCACACACGAGGAACGAAAATATCCAGCCCTCAACTATGATGACAGCCAATATATATATATATATATATATATATATATATATATATATATATATATATATATATATATATATATATATATATATATATATATATATATATATATATATATATATATATATATATATATATATATATATATATATATATATATATATATATATATATATATATAATACATATAGTTACAAGTTGTGAGCAATTAAGATGATCTCTAACAAGAGAGAGAATCTTCACAGAGAATGATCAGAGAAATTATGAGACTTCTCCAAATTTTCTCATGTGCTGCGAATTGAAAGAACTAATGAAGTGTGTGTGTGTGTGTGTGCGCGCGCGTGTGTACTCACCTATTTGTACTCACGTATTTGTGGTTGCAGGGATCGAGTCATAGCTCCTGGCCCCGCCTCTTCGCTGATTGCTACTTGGTCCTCTCTCTCCCTGCCCCATGAGCTTTATCATACCTCGCCTTAAAACTGTGTATGGTTCCCGCCTCCACTACGTCACTTTCTAGGCTATTCCACGGCCTGACTACTCTATGACTGAAGAAATACTTCCTAACATCCCTTTGATTCATCTGAGTCTTCAACTTCCAA